>NC_053022.1:503828075-504128075 GCF_003073215.2 Triticum urartu | reverse complement strand
AACTATCAAGGGGTTCCCATTATAACCCAACCGCGTAAGGAACGCAAATCCGGGAACTAACACCGATATGACGGAAACTAGGGCGGCAAGAGTGGAACAAAACACTAGGCGAGAGGCCGAGCCTTCCACCCTTTACCAAATATATAGATGCATTAAGATAACATAGCAATATAATGATATCCCAACAAGTAAATAAATGTTCCAACAAGGAACGGCCACCAAACTGCACCTGCAACTAGCAACGCTATAAGAGGGGCTGAGCAAAGCGGTAACATAGCCAATCAATGGTTTGCTAGGGCATGGTGGGTTAGAGGTTCAACATGGCAATTGGGAGGCTGACAAGCAAATGGTAGGCATCGTAGCATTGGCATAGCAAGAGCGAGCAAACTAGCATAGCAAAGATAGTAGTGATTTCGAGGGTATGATCATCTTGCCTGCACAGTTGTCAGAGTTGACTGGATCCTCACAAGCAAACTCAACGGGCTCCTCGGTAGCGAACTCGTCTCCCGGATCTACCCAACAATACAAACAAGCAACAAGGATACAATCAACCACGTGCAAGACCAAGCAATATGATGAAAAGATGATATGCTATGCGGGATGCGATGCGGGATACAAAATGCAAGATATGACAGGAAATGCATGAACCTGGCCTCAACTTGGAATTCCAACGGTGCCACTGGATAGAGGGGATGAAATCGCTTGAAAACGATATAAAGATCATTGGAATCGGAATTACGGTTTGGAAATGGCAAGCGTTTTAAGATATGACACCGGTCTGCGATTTACAGCAAGTAGGCATCTAAATGCAACGAAATGAACATGTTACAGCCACCAAACATGACAAAAAAATACATGGTAGGGATGCTCACAAGATGCTTAACAAAATACTAGCACTGAGCCACGGCCAATTCATCCACTAAGAGGTTCAAACAAGCATGGCAAAAGCGCAAATGCAAAACAGATTCCAGACTTAGTGAAATTAACACTTGTCTGAAATTTCAGATCACGATGCTCTTTTCGGAGCAGCAAAACAACATGATACATGACCTGAACATAACAAGTAAGAACATGGCATGGAGCTACTCAACACGCTTAACAAAAGTCCCAAAGTGACCTGGGGCCAAAAGGGATCACAAAATATATTACCGGGCACACGAACATAGCTAAAACACAATCAGTTTTCAGACTTAGTGAAAACTGAGACATGCTGAAATATAACTCAAGAAGGCATGTGAACGAGCTCGATGCACTCACCATGGTGCAAGTCACAGCAAGGAAAGCATACATCCATTAATAAGGCACAAAATAAAATCTAGACATGGCAAGAACAATGGCATAGCATGCACGGATCAACTACAATAACGCCGGCAAAATCGCAAACGAGTTGACGATCTGCCCAGATTCACCACGAAGCAAAAGTAGAGCTCGATTGACTCAAGCTATGGTGCTCCATAATTTCAAATAAAGACATGGATGGATAGAGCATAACATGAATAACAAAAGTCCCTTACTGATCATCCTCAAAAGAGGCACGGATCACTAGGAAACAAGCTGAACATATGGCATCATGAACTAAAATATCCCAGACTTAGTGAAAACAACTAAGTCCCTGAAAACAGATTTACCGGGTGCCTCACTTTGCAAGCTTGCACAAGTCACCACACACATCCTAAAAATGCATGGGTTGCACCTCTGGAAAGAGGACAAAATTCTTAACAAAACATATGAAGGACTCACAGGCATAGCATGCACACAATAATCATGGCAAAAATGACAAAAGTCTAAGATGAACTAGCAGATCTGACAATTAACTCACGAAGCCTCCTTCTAATAGCATTTTGGGCACCAAGATGAACTCAAATGAAAATGATGCAATGGAATGAAATGATGTACTCATCGAGACGAACATTTTGATATATCATATGCCCAAATCGGAGATACAGATGCAAAGTTACGGGCGGTCAAAGTATGCATAAAAAACTAGGGTTAGGGACGAAAAAGTCAACCGATCCTCTCAGATCCAGATCTGAGAGCACTGTTCACGCACGGATCCCGAGGTCGCCAGAGTCGAGGTCGTGCTCGCCGGAGCTCTTGCCGGAGCTCGCCGGTGCCGGGGGAAGGAGAGGAGGAGCCGGGGAAGGAGAGGAAGAGGCCGGCTTGGGCGCGGGGCCGGCTCGGGCCGTGGCCGGGGCGGCGGTCGCCGGCCGGCGGCTGGGCTCGCCGGGGACGATGGTGGCTACCGGCGGCGATGGAGCCGCGGTGGCGCGGGCGGTAGAAGACGGCGGCGCGGGGCGGCGGAGGGAGTGGCCCGCGGAGGCGGCGGCGGGGGCCGGCTGTGGGCTTCGGGCCCGGCGGCGGGGGCGATGTGGTCCGCGCCACGTGGCGCGCGGCGAGTGGCGGGCTGCGGCAGCGGACGCTGTCCGGCCGAGGGCGGACACGTCCGTCGGTGCGGATCTGGAGTTTTTTTTTTAGACTAGGGTTTGGACGGGGAAGAAGATCCGAAGGGAGGGGTATAAATAGACATAAGTGGAGCTAGGAGAGTCCAAATGAGGTGCGGTTTTCGGCCACGCGATCGTGATCGAACGCTCTAGGACATGGAGCAGAGTTTGGTGGGTTTTGGGCCAAATTTGAGGGGTGTTGGTCTGCAACACACACGAGGCCTTTTCGGTCCCTCGGTTAACCGTTGGAGTATCAAACGAAGTCCAAATGGTACGAAACTTGACAGGCGGTCTACCGGTGGTAAACCAAGGCCGCATGACAAGTCTCGGTCCAATACGGAAATGTTTAACCCCCACACATGAAAGAAAGCTAGAAATGACCACCGGAGGAGAACGAAGCGCCGGAATGCAAAACGGACAACGGGGAAAATGCTCGAATGCATGAGATGAACACGTATGCAAATGCAATGCACATGATGACAAGATATGAGATGCATGAAAACAAAAACAACACACGGAGACAAAGACCCGAACCCGAGAAATAAATATAACTTAACGCCGAAAACGGCAAGAGTTGGAGTACAAATTGGGAAAGTTACATCCGGGGTGTTACAAATAACCACAGAGAAGGAAGCTAAAAGTAAACAATCAAACGAGCATTTTTGCATTTGTTTTGCATTGAATCGTTTCACAAGCTTGACTAGTGTTGTTTTTCTACTTTTACAAAAACGGCATCGTAATGTTAAAACGTGCATTTGCACGTACATAAGTAATAGTAGTACTCCCTCCGTCTAGGTGTATAAGTCTTCCCTCCTTCTTGGTCACGGTGCACAACCGAAGATGACTTATTGACCTGGACGGAGGGAGTAGCACAGTCTACAAGCACATATCGAGAGAGACGTGTAGTGCGATAGTGGAAAAAATACTCATATATGAGACCAGGTCTCACGGTTAGCAGGTGAGACCCGTCCTGATGGATGACACGTGGCTTTTAAGTGGGGGTGGGGGATGCTTTGTGATTTGTGAATGCCATGTGTCATCCATCAGGATGGTTCTCGCGTGAGACCTGGTCTCATAGAATTATTTTCCTGCGATAGTATATAGTAAAGTTTGTGCTATATGCCCGTACTTGCAAAATGCGTACGAATACACAAGGTTTCCAAACTTTCCCTTTTACATACTTAATTAAGGACGCTAAAAATTCCTGAACGTTCGGGATTTACCATTTGCGTCCCAAAACTAATGAGATCGCCTTACGAAACAAAAATTATACTCCTCCTAAAAGCCGCGGCGCTCGCAGGAGCGCTTGCGGCGCGCCACGAGTGCCCTGGTGCGCGGTCGTTTCCCAGCGCGCCGACACAACGCCTCTTCCTCAGCCTCGCAACTCATGAGGTGCTGATTGGCGGCTTGCCGGCGGGCGAGCGCGATCTCACCAGTGTGGTGATCCGGCGCCAACAGGTACTCCTCCTCACTGTAAGCGTGCACCCGGTCCACATACCGCCAAGCATAGATGAGGCGCTTGGGCCCGACTGCACTCAGGGCGTCGGCACGGGCGTCCTCCGCCACCCTCACGACCCTCGCACGAGCCTTCTGCCAAAGAGCCAATTGCCTGACTCTCTCGGACGCAATGTAGGCCTCCCAGGCAGCTTGTTCTGCGGTGCGCTTCTCTTCCTCGGCCTTCTTCTCCGCCTCTATTTTGGCGCGCTCTACTGGAGGCAAAGCCTCCCACAAGGCGACATCCATTTCTTTCCAAAGCTCCTCAAGGCTGGGGGGGCTCGGCAGGCGGCGCGGCGTTCCCCTCGTAGCGGGGTGCCGACGCGTCCTCCGGCGCGCGTGCTGGCGAGATTGGGAACGCCGACGCGTCCACCTCGACGCGTCGCGGCGAGGAGCGGAACACCGACATGTCCTCCTCGACTAGTGGCGTCGAGGAACGGAACGGCGACGCATCGCGTAGTGGCGAGGAGCGGAACAACGACGCGTCCTCCTCGACTAGTGGCGGCGAGGAACGGAACGGCGACGCGTGACCGCCCGCGCGGTTCAGCGAGGGGCTCCTAGGGCTTGGGAGGGGCGATGCCATGGTGGTCGATGTGAGAGGGAGTGGGAGGAGATAGCGATGAACGTGAACGTGAGGGGGAGGAGATAGCGATGTCGTGGGAGGCGCAATATTTATAGCGAGCAATGGCACACCTACGTAAGATATGGACTGAGCTGCACTGACTTAACTGTCGGTCCAGTTGCGTCACTGACATGTCGGCCAGACCCCTGTTGGGCCCATATGTCAGTGACCGAATGCACCTGCAGTTAAGTAACAGCTATGTGGGCATATTTGTTGAAGTAAATTACGGGGGAGCGAAGGGGTGGAAATATTGTTGGTCACAACGGACTGGACGAGCGTGGGGGGAGGAGAGCCATTAATGCAGATTTTTTCACATGGGGTGGAGTGGTGGGACCGCCGGAGGGAGAAGGAGAGTTTGGCAGGGATATTGTTTCCACACATGGAGAGGAAAAAATTTGGAGATGAACGGGCTTCCTGCAGGTATGGGGAACGGTGCATAATAAGTCATCTTGCATGTCGGGCTAGGTATAGTCTCAAGTCAATAAAAACAAACACGCCCCACACATGTTCATATTTCAAGGTGCACTAAAGTATTGCATGCGATGATTAAGGCTGGCCATAATGGTGGTATCTTAGCTGGTATCATGCACACGGGAATAGCAAACATGCTGATGTGGCAAAGAATTAAAGAAGAGAGGGGGGTTAGAGTAACTAGAGTTCATGCATGCATTGGTAAACACATTTTTTGTGGAGAACGACAGCACTAGTTGAGTACTTTTGCAGACTTCAAAAACTATTCCACAATGTGTCAACATTCACAAAGTCAAATCAATATTTTTACACTCATTATAAAATGTAGTTCTTATACTCCCTCCTTCCATCTATATAGGGCCTAATGCGTTTTTCGAGGCTAACTTTGACCAAATGTTAGAGCAATAATATATGACATGCAACCTACACAAAGCACATCATCAAATTCGTATGTGAAAGGAGCTTTCAATGATATAATTTTCACATTATGCATGTCATGTAGTATTAATTTTATCAATAGTCAAAGGCGGTCTTGAAAAACGCATTAGGCCCTATATAGATGGAAGCAGGGAGTACTCATTATAATCAGTAATCCCTCCGTATAGGTGAGCAAGTCATCTTAGATTGTGCACTATGACCAAGGAGGAGGGGAAAACGAGAGATCTTAATGTTTATTTGCTAATTAATAGCATTGCATGCAATGAACTAACCACTGCATGTCGTGTTTGGTAGTCTCAAGTCATTAAAAGCATGCACACCCACATCTCCTATTGGTTGATATGTCAAGAAACAAGAAACGAGGTAGAAGTTAATGCACCGCGCCTAAGTGTTTTGGGAGTATTGTAGATATTGATATTTTTAGTATAAATTTGGTCATGGGATTTCATTGATGCCTGTCAAAGCGTTGACAGGTCTGCTATGCGTGACCTGAAGATGAAAGCGTTAAGCATCTCGTAGTTGATCAACAATCTTCAATTGTCAAAGATTAGTCGTTCGGCCAATAAGGTGGCACACTTAATCGCTAAGTATAGCTTTGACAATAGATTAGATGGTATTCTTGTAAATAACGTACCGCCCTGTGTGGTGAATATTGTATCGAATGAGTGTACTGGTGTGGCTGGTTAATTAATATAAGGTGGTGTTCAAAAAAAAGTATAAATTTGGTCAAACACTTTGCAAACGATTGACGGGAGTAAAAAGGACCAGAGGGAGTATCATGCATGCAGAGTAGGCAAAAAAATTGCTTGTCTAAAAAAAGGCAAAAAATGCTCATTTATAGCCGCTCGAAGTCTCAAAGGGCATGACCGCGCGAGGGAGGCGAAGGTCGTGGGAGGCGCGATGTTTGACGGAATTAAGTGAAGTTACATCCACGCGCCGGCATGGCGTGCGAACAGGCAGAAGCTATACCGTCAGGCCTACGATATGGGTCTAGTAGACATGACATCTAGTGGGTCCTGCATAGTTCTCGAGAACTCTTTGGGGGCTTGCAGCCATTTATCCACCGGGCAAGCCAGCAACCCCACGCCGTTCGCACGCCCTACTCGTCCCCATCTTCTACCCTACAACAGTTCGCTCCCAGTCGTCCCGTCCTTTCACATTAGTTCGCTCCCAGTTTTTTTTGCGGGGTACAACAGTTCAACTTCTCCTAACCCTCCTCCAAAATCCATGGCCTCCCAAATCTCCATGGTTGCCGCTGAGTACCAGGTTAGATCCATCACCGCCGATCAGTTCATCGTCATCTACACACGTGGATCCGAGACGGTGAAAGCATGGCTTGCTCGCTTCCTACGCATGTTCAACAGTTCAACGGATGAGTGGGTCGCTGGGCTAGATGTTGAGTACACCACAATCCTAGGACGAGAGAAGGATCTAAAGAACGAACAGAGGAAGAAGCCCGCCATGATCCAAGTGTGCGTACATAACATTTGCTTGGTCTACCACATATGCCATGCTGACGTTGAGTGCCAGGATTTTAAGAACTTCCTTAAGGACAAAAGAGTGAAATTTGTTACTGTAGGCTTTAAGAACGACAGTGACGTCCTGCGTCGGATAGGTCTCATTGTAGGCCATCCCTTCGATCTCCAGAAGGCAAGCATGGTGTCCTCCTCTCAACCTTCAATGTTGACCCTGGCAGCAGCCATGATTGATCCTTCGTACGCTAAACTGAAGAAACCTCATCACGAGTTTCATCATGCATGGGAGTCGAAGACATTAGATAAAGATCACATCCTGTACGCAGCAATGGATGCCTACCTTTGTTTAAATATCTACAAGGGTTGGATGAAGAAGCAGAGCCCAGTGTCCGGTTCAAGCAAAGAAGCGTCGGTGAAGAGGAAGAGGAAGAGGGACGAGGACGAAGTCGAGGACGTGGACTCGGACTCCAAGTAGTTGGCAGTGCCGTCGCTCATGCTGGTTCTACTGTAGTGTCAAGCGGACTAGTTGCTTATTAGTTTATTTTCAAGGGTGTGTTGTGTTGAGGCCCCAGCAGAACTATGTTTATGTTCTTTCTCGTTATTTGAACTCTTTAGTACGTACAGTAGTACTAGTTCTATGTCTTACTACTGTTCTTCTTGCAGTTGGTACTACTGCTCGTATCTTCGTGTTCCTATTCTACTTAATACGTTTGTACTAGTAGTATAATTTGGGTCAGTCGATTTGTGAAAGAAGTTCGACGGGGCAAAGGAAGAAGACGACAGAAGAGGTGGAAGAAGCCCTTCTAGCCATCCATGTTGCATCAAACGGCTCACATGAGTCGACTGACCCAAATTGCTCCTTCAGATTGCAGGATCCACGTGGCATTCAAGGTCTCGAAGGTAGATTCCGCGTCCGCACCCGGTTTGCGGGCTCGACGCGTGCACGACCGGCTTCCGCCACGACAGCCACCATGCGCGCCTCCTCCGCGCGGGCAGAGACGACAATGACACGCTAGTTCCTCCTCGCCGGCGTGCTGGAGCACACGCTCGTCCTCCTCTTCGTATGTTGCGTGCATAGACGCAGCTCCACCAGCTGCTCGCGTGCTTGGCAGCGCGGCGGCATCACGAAGAGGGACTGCAGACGATGTGAGCGGGCGAGCCTTCGGCTTCATGGCACAGGGATGGCGGCGACACGGCGATGATGGGCGAGAAATTGTTGGCCGGAGCAGGCAGGCGCCGGCAGGCGCAATGGCGGCGGCGGCATATTAATGAGTGCGCGTGTGGGAGCTTACTTTAGTTTTATATATAAGGTTGGTCAAACTTCAAAGAAAACTGTACTAGTGCATGTAAACATTAGACTTAGGCAGCGCTTTTATTAGTTACTAGCTTATGTTCTTGCCCATTGTGACCAGCCTTAGTACCAAGACCACGATACGGAATCATGTGCAAGCGCGTGAACCGCGGCCGCGCGGTCGATCGAACGGTGCGTCACCGTGTCACGCTCGAAGGGCATCCATCGAACCTTTGTGTGTGTGTGAAAACAATCCTCGAATATTACTCAACTTTTTTTCCTGTGAAAGTTCTTGACGCTGCAATATTTCCATATATTTGAATTTAGCTCCAGTTCGTGTTTATTTGTATTTGGACATTTTAGGTGCGCCCTAGTTTTTTTAATACTGATTTTGTGTGTGTGACTGAGAGAAAACGTGTGTATGTGTCCATATGTGTGTTGTGGCATAAGGGCAATGTGGAGACGGTGTACGTGTGATACAGACATAGAGAGATGTGAATGTGCAAATGATCGTGCATGAGTGAGACATAGACAGATGCCGATATGTTGTGTATACATGAGAGAACAGTCTTCTAGTTTACTTGTGTGTGTGAGAGAGAGAGAGGGAGAGAGAGACAGAGAGAGGAGCATCCGTAACACAACAACCATATCTCTCGATTCGTTCGTCCCTTGCACGGTCGCATGCAACACATCCAAACGCGCACATTTTGACACCCTCACCCGGCCCCTGACCGCCTCAAGGCCCGCACAATCTCTTCGTGAATACCCATTTCTCTCCTTAGGTTTGTTTTCTCTCAATATCTGACACACACACACACACACGCACACACACACAGAGACACACGCAGCACAACACACACACACTCCCCCGAGCACACAATTCATCCCCATCCAAGGCTATACGGCGACCACTCTCGCTTGTGCTTCTTTGCACCCCAACATGCACAACACCTCAATCTTCAAAGAGGGCAACGAGCAGATCGAAGACGGCGACCACACCACACTAGAGAATGCGGGGTCATTTGGAAGCAGGGTGATGTGACGACGGCTGACTGACTCCTCCCCCACCCTCTCTCTCTCTCTTGCACAAAATTACCAATCCCTCTCTCCCCCGCACAAAATTTTCAATCCCTCAACCCACGAGATCCTTCCCCTCTCGTCCATGTTTTTCCTGCTCTCTCATCAAACATGTTGTCTCTTCTCCTTCCACGTATACAGAATCTAGATGCACACACATGTCATGTATATTACATGTATGCATCTTTCTCACAGAACTAACTTCTTCCTCTCTCTTTCTCTCTCTCTATCTCTCTCTCTCTCTATCTCGTTAGGTTTGTCTCCTACTCTCTCGTCCACATACATACAATCTTTCCCGCCCTATCTGCTCCATCTTCAAAAGCTCTCTCTGCACATTTCATTCACACATTGGGATATGTCAAAATGTTGCTTCTATAATGGCTGATGTAGAGTTATGGTTGTTCTTGTTGCATCCTACAAAGTAATAACTATGAAATGCATTTCGATTCTCATTTGACTGGGATTATGTGAGTTTGAGCATGTTGTGAAGTACTATAGACCTTGTATACATCTTGGGATTCGACAATGATTGTAACTATTGAATTGTATTGACCATTACATTCGAAGTCAATAGCCTACTATTTATTTCACAATTTCAACAAATGATTAGTTCACTACAAACTAAGAAAACAAATGTGTACTCCCTCCGTTTTTATTTAAGTCTGCGTACTAGCACTGGTCAAAGTCAAGTTTTGTAAACTCTCAGAAAGCTTATAACAAAAAATATTAACATATACAATAACAAATAAATACCATTAGATTCATTATTGAATGTACTTTCACATCATACATATTTGTTATGGTAAATGTTTATATTTTTCTATAAATTTGGTCAAACTTTAGGAAGTTTGACTTCGGTCAAACCTAATATGTAGAGTTTACTACTACTACTCGCCAGTTGCTTAGCCGAATCACTCAACACGCCACACGGGGAGTCCAGTGTCACAAAATTTTGAGGTCGGCGGGGAAATCTCCCGCGACCCTGATTCGAGCAGTGGGAAGTTACCATCATAGCCTTCGGAATAGGCCTACGGATGACGCTTGGTAGGAGGCTGTTTTCGTAACTTTAGGTTCACCCTACCCAGCCAACCCCACCCCGACACCCAGAGTAGTACACCTGAATACTCCCCAATTTCTATCCCCACCGCAAAATAGACTTCTCCACGGCACCATAGCCTTCATGCTCCTCCCCTTTACATCGGCGCACTCGTCCACCGCAGCGCATCTGCCTAATCGACGACCTCGTACGCCGCACTGGAGCCGGTCCACCGTCATCGTACACGGAGCCTCTTCCCCGGCATCTTCTTCCACGGTCTCGTATCTGCTTCCCGGAAGCCGACGCCAAGCGCAGAAGTACCACCGTCGTGGACAATGAACTGACTCCCGTTGCCGACCATGACTCACAGAGGCCGCCGCGACCATCGTTCTCCTCCTCGATTGGTAATGTGTGTATTGAATCACTTAGCAGTACATGTGCAGTTCCAATTTTGTTCATACCTACCCTTCAAATTTCCTGGGTGCTATTGTTCCCGTAAAAGTAATTGGTTATAGCCTCCATTGTCCAACAGAATATCAGCTTGTAATTGTGCGTCGCTCCTGTATCGCGCTGTGCTTGGGTAGGTTTTTCATATGCAACCAGTAGTGTGGAAAATGATGGAAAGGTTTTTAGAACTAGCAAAATGCCCATGCGTTGCACGCATCAAGATGCATTTGTATGAGTAGTTTATCTTGTTGGAGATGCTCTAACATGGCAGACGAGTGCTTTAATGTTGCCCACAAGATGCGTGAGTATTACTAGTAGTGTATTTTTCTTGCCATGTTGAGATTTTAAAACCATGAGTGCGAACATGCAGAGGAGCAATGAAGATCAAACACGGGATATTCGGGACATCTTCAAGGAGCGTGGCAAGTTAAAGAGGAGCTGCACCGAACCTGTAAAACGAGCTTTGGTAAGTAACACCCTTTCAATTACTTTCGTGTAGCCTCGTGTTCTTCGATGTGTAATGTTGTAGTTTCTGTTTCTCTTAAGCGTGGTGTTCTTCGATGTGTAATAAGAAGAGTCTTAATCGTCCTAATGCTTTCATTTTTAGCTTGATGTAGGAAGTGGGTGTTCTCACCTTGTAGTCTGTTTTTATTTATTTATTCCTTTTGAATTCACTTCTCCGAGTTCTGTTTATCTGGCTTCTACTAAATGGATCTAGGTTGCTCTGAGTATTGATCTAAAAAAGAAGTAACTTCATGTCGGGATGTAGTTCCTACGAGGAGGGAAGTATGGTCAACCTCGAGATCATGTTTCCAAAATGAGGCTGGATTACACACAAGGTGCCGGTTCCCTAATGATGCTGGATTAGACACAAGGTGCAAATTCCCAGATGATGCTGGATTACACACAAGCCAGGTGGAGCCGTCAGCTGTTCGTGTCCTCGTGGCATTAGTAAAGGCTGAAAGAAAGCGTGCAGCAGCCCTTGAGAATGTATCTGAGTTCCTGAAGAAGCGAAAAGAGCAATCAGATGCTCTCTTCACCCAAGCCAAAGAAGAGATGGAAGAAGCCAGAAATAAGCTAGCAGAGGCAGAGCAGGCTAGGCGTCTCCTGCTATCTAAAACTATTGTCAATACAAAATTTCATTAATAATAGCTAGGTTCAAATGTTTATCCAGTCAGCATGCCTGTTGTGATGTCCGTGCATCTACTGATGTGGCACAAAATGTTTTTTTGGGTCATGTAATAACAGCAATTACTTTCCAAGCAATAACAGACGAAGCATTGGACATGGTATAGTTCACGCGCAAGCCCGACATTCCAAGTTCAACTTCCACATCAAACTCATGTTCACAGATATCTGCACATTCATACATAATGTCCACAACCATGATTCACTTCAAAGCCAAAAAAATGTGAGGAAAGTTATAAATAAAGAAAATCGTCTACTAGTTCCTGCTACCAGTGCGAGCACAACAAGTCAAGACCATGCGTAAATTAATTATATTGTAGTCATCTTTTGTGTTCTAAAATGCCTGCCGGCTCGCGGAAGGACGTGTTGCCGGCACACGCGCAGATTCAATGAAGGCAGGCAGGGCAGTCTTAAGCTGGTTCCACGCGGCGAGGAGGCGTGCTCAGCCGGGCCTGCAGCGAGTGCGGCCCTCTTGGCCGGCGCGCCGGTTCAGTGCCTGCGCTATGAGAGGTCGCGTCCGTGTCAGAGCAATCACTCCCTCCAGTCCTTTTTTTGGGTATAACAAAATCTCGTTTTCCATTCACATTTTAGTGGTAGGAGTTGTCCGTGTGTGTCTGTGAGAGAGAGAGGAGATGGTAGTCGGGGTTGTCTGATCGGTAAACAAATGAATAATGTCAGTCTGGGATGGAGACGAAAAGGAAACCGCAACAAATGTTGTGTCTACAGGGGAGATAGAGAGAGTAATTTTAGTGGTATGAGTCATATGTAGAGACATATAGGGTGTGTGAGAGAATCCCATAGAGAGAAAGACAAAGTGAAAGATGAGTGGAGACTGTGTGTTTGGCGGTGAAAAAGAAAGCTTAGGTCCCGAGTGATACCAGAGAACAGTAGAGACGTGAAAGATAATGAAAACCGTGTAATTTATAATGATAGGGAGAGTGTGACACTTCTCAAGGGAGACGTCGAGAGACCATGTTTGTGAGGATAGGAGCAACATGAAGTGAGCGTGCGGGTGAGCTGGAGAAAAGAGAGTGATAGCTACCTGAAGGAGCATGCATGCGAGAGAGATGGACGTGAAAGGAGTGAACAAAAAAGGGATTCAAATATTTGAATTCGAGATGATGATACATGTAAACCATACTTGAACCAAAATTGATCTATCAAACATGCATACTCATATGAATTCACGCATATCTATGTTATTTAATATGTAGATATTACTAATCCATACATTTTAGTAGAACATAATTTGGTTAAAAATTTTCGAATTCAACCTTAAGATTTCGAGATTGTTGTATTTGTAAATCATATTATACATATAAAGGAGCAGAATTCTTTGTTGTGCTTTTGAAAGTATATATATAAAAAAATGATGTATATAGAATGTAATTCCAATTGAAAATGGATCCCTCCCGAAAAAAATAGAATACAAACGGGATTCGAATTGAGTTGGCACGGTAAACGTGCACTCTGCAAAATTTGAACGAAGCGGGGAAAGTCGCAGTAACCGCCCAAAACCAAAATCTGTGAGATGGAAATCACTACTGCCTATCCCTGCCACGCAAAGCCTATATGCTGGATTTCTATAGGTTTCGATAGAGGTAGGTTTGTAATTTCACCCAAACGTGACGTAACCGCCTCTCACCCGGATTCATACACAGTGGGCGCCAAAACACAGTGTGTCCTCGGCCGAAATCGACTCCCTCCCCGATTCATATTCATACACGGTGGGCACCAAAAACAAACTCTCGTCGGAAAATATTCGGTGTATGCGAGATTACCGTCCTATCCCCAACCGACTAGTGTTGTTGTGATGTAGTAGAAATTTGAAACGGGGGCTAAGTTTGTAAATTTTAGACAAGCGCCCCTGAATACATGGTTCCCTCCTTCCTCTCTACCTCCCTTTTCCCCATTCGTACTCCGTGGGCGCCAAAACACCCTCTCCACCCCACCCTCCTCCGTCCGCCGCCGTCCGCCACCCCATCCACAGCCGTCCTCCTCCACCATGCCGGAGCTGATACCCCGATGCCGCCATCCATTACAAGAGATCGACCTCTCTCATCCACGGCTTCGGACCGGGATCCTTGCATCAAGTCCTCTCGCTTCATCCCTGCCGTCGTCCACCTTGTCGGCGCCGCTCCTACGACCGTCTCGTCCACCGCGCCTCGCCGCCACCGTCTACCCTCCTAGATCTGCTTCCACGCCGCCGACAGCCATCGCTACCGCAGCACCGTCAAATTCTCAGCAGATGCGTACACGGCGCCACACCAGAGGCGGTACTCTTTCGTATTTGCTCAACTTATTTATTGCAGCAAGAAAATGGATCGCCACTGCTTTACTCTGATTTCTTGTCTTGGTTGCGAAGTTGCCTTTGTCCGGTTTGCACCTTCAGATCCGCCATGGCACGCTCAACACCATACTCACAATGATTATGGTTTTCCCCTTTTATATTCCATTCTAGTTAAATCACAATAAACTAAATTTCAAAATTGGGTCAGTCGATTTTTCAAAGCTCACCGGAGTTCGTCGGTGTGATCGAAGGGGCTCGGGTGGTTGTGGGGCCTCGCCGAACGAAGAAAACTCGACGGGGGGGGGGGGGGGGGGGGGGGGGGGGGGGGGGGGGCGGAGGAACACAGGCGGTGGGGGCCGGTGGTCCGGCCGGCGGCCCGTGCGGTGTTCTGTATGGGAAGAATCAGAGACGAGGAAGAAGAAGGGTTAGGAGACGTAGGATCTTCATCCAACCGCCTGAAATGGTCGAGAGACAGCTAGGAGTTGCATTCTTAATGCGCTCTGGTTCATCATGTGTGGGCACTGCGCAACCAACATTTTATTATCCAAAATCTGCTTGCTCTTCTTTACCATGTTCCTCTTTCGTTCTTCTTTAATATGTACTCTCTCCGTTCCTAAATACAAGTCTTTGTATAGATTCCACCATGGACTACATATGGAGCAAAATGAGTGAATCTGCACTCTAAAATGTACCTGGATACATATGTATGTGATCCATAGTGGAAATCTCTACCAAGACTTATATTTTGGAACGGAGGGAGTATGATAGTAGTACAGTATGTTCCTTGTACCGAAGATGAGCAGGGACATTTGCAGTGTAGAGGTATATACAGTTGGTTGTGATGGACACTTTGAGCCTCTTTGATTCGTAGGATCTTGTAAACATAGGAATACGATTTGTAGTGGCCTTCCCACTTGAATCCTATAAGAATAGCAAGGAAATGCGGGGAGCTATGTCGCCTTTGAGAGTTACATTGATATTAATAGTACCACACCTTCACTTGAAGAGAGCTGGTATCCGAAGCCTTTCTAGTCGTACCGGCAATACTAGCACATATATTCCAGCGAGTTCCACTTTGCTGATTTTACTCTGATGCTTAAGGTTTTCCCGTTATATCTACACTATGATCTGTGTAGCTGCTTTGTGTCACACTAGCAGCAGTCCACTCTTGAAGCTAAACACTGCAATGACTTACAAAATTGGCACCAAGGCATTGAGTGCCATTCTGGATGCAATGAAACTCATACGCTCCCCACCTGTTGATTCTTGTTCAGAATATGATCCTAATGACTATTCTAACCTTGAGGAGTCAAAGGCAGATGGCCTGTCCTGTTCACCCATCAAGGTGCCTGTTCTAATTTGGCAATGTTTTATTGATTGCGGGTATCTTGCATATGTTGTCTTGCATTTTTTCTACTTTGTTGCACCGCCATCTGCTTAGTTTACTCATCATATATGTCGAGATGCCATGCCCATCCATTATCAATACATATTCCATCTGTCATCATACCATGTTTTTCCACTCAAATGTTGTTCTTGTGCATCAGACATCAAAAAGGAAGAGGGTGATTGCCGAACCCGAAGGAGCACCAGCAAAGTCCTTGAAAAACGTGGTGGTGCGGGAGAAATCAGACAGCACCCCACTTATATTGGCTGTACAACCAGTGACACAAAACGTAGGACCGACTCCAGCAGACTGTACCCATACTTCACTGGCCACACCACTAGCCCCACCACACAGGACCTGCCCTCCAGCAAAAGGTATACCGATTTCATTTGCCATAGCACCAGCAATACCACAGAAAAATCCCACTCCAGCAAAAAGTACAGCAAGTCCACCGGCCGAAGACCTATCCCAACTGCAGAGACGGCCAATTCCTGCAGATTGGAACCCCATTGCATTTATTCCCAATTTAAAAGACAATGCTTTCAATGTTGTTAGGGACTACGTGCATATATTCCCATCACGGGAAGATTATTGTGAAGACAAACACCATTTTCACATCTTCCTGTCCAACTTACGTGTAAGTGCTATTATTCATGGCTATTATTTTCCTATTTTCTGCTGATTAAACACATAAATGATTTACATTACATTGTTTTAACTAGGCGAGGGTCAATCTGGATAGTCATGACGAGCAAAGCTTGCTTGTGCTTTTCAAGGAAGCATTGCAGCAGTATCGGTGTTACCTGAGGAAATCACACTTTGATGGCAAGTCTATAAACGAATTTCTGGTGAAGTCTCTGTAGGATCAAAAGTATGTCTAGAGGGGGGTGATTAGACTACTTGACCAAATAAAAACTTAACCTTTTCCCAATTTTAGTTCTTGGCAGATTTTAGCTAATTTAGGACAAGTCAAGCAATCATCACATAATTCAAGCAAGCATGCAAAGAGTATATAGGCATCGGAAAGTAAAGCATGCAACTTGCAATAATGTAAAGGGAATGGTTTGGAGAATTCAAACGCTATTGGAGACACGGATGTTTTTCCCGTGGTTCGGATAGGTGGTGCTATCCTACATCCACGTTGATGGAGACTTCAACCCACGAAGGGTAACGGTTGCGCGAGTCCACACAGGGCTCCACCCAAGGGTAACGGTTGCGCGAGTCCACACAGGGCTCCACCCACGAAGGGTCCACGAAGAAGCAACCACCCACAAAGGGTCCACGAAGAAGCAACCTTGTCTATCCCACCATGGCCATCGCCCACACAGGACTTGCCTCACTAGCGGTAGATCTTCACGAAGTAGGCGATCTCCTTGCCCTTACAAACTCCTTGGTTCAACTCCACAATCTTGTCGGAGGCTCCCAAGTGACACCTAGCCAATCTAGGAGACACCACTCTCCAAGAAGTAACAAATGGTGTGTAGGTAATGAACTCCTTGCTCTTGTGCTTCAACTGATAGTCTCCCCAACACTCAACTCTCTCTCTCATAGGATTTGGATTTGGTGGAAAGAAGGTTTGAGTGGAAAGCAACTTGGGAAGGCTAGAGATCAAGGTTCATATGGTAGGAATGGAATATCTTGGTCTCAACACATGAGTAGGTGGTTCTTTCTCAGAACATATGAGTTGGAATGGTGTGTGTGTTCTGATGGCTCTCTCATCGAATGAGAAGAAGGTGGAGGGGTATATATAGCCTCCACACAAAATCCAACCGTTACACAGTTTTCCAATCTCGGTGGGACTGAATCAATAAACTCGGTCGGACCGAAAATGTAAACCTAGTGACCGTTAGTGATTTTCGGTGGGACTGACATGCAACTCGGTAGGACCGATATGGTTAGGGTTTGGGCATAACGTAATCTCGGTGAGACCGATTAAACAAACTCGGTGAGACCGAATTTGGTAATTAGCTAACCAGAGAGTTGGTCAGGCAAACTCGGTGGGACCGATTTGCTCTTTCGGTGAGACCGAGTGGAACTCGGTGAGACCGAAAAGTTACAAAGGGGAAACACTGAGTTTACATTGCAATCTCGGTGGGACCGATTCGCTCTTTCGGTGAGACCGAAAAGTTACGAAAGGGAAACAGAGAGTTTGCAACCCCATCTCGGTGAGACCGAGATCCTTATCGGTAGAACCGAATTGCTAGGGTTTGGCAGTGGCTAATGACAAGTGAAACTCGGTGGCGCCGCATAGGAAGAATCGGTAGGACCGAGTTTGGCTTAGGGTTTAGGTCATATGTGGATATGGGAAAGTAGTTGAGGGTTTTGGAGCATATCACTAAGCACATGAAGCAAGAGGCTCATTAAGCAACACCTCATCCCTCCTTGATAGTATTGGCTTTTCCTAAAGACTCAATGTGATCTTGGATCACTAAAATATAAAATGAAGAGTCTTGAGCTTTTGAGCTTGAGCCAATCCTTTGTCCTTAGCATTTTGAGGGTTCCACTTTCACATCCATGCCATGCCAATCATTGAGCTTTCCTGAAATAATCATCTTGGAATAGCATTAGCTCAATGAGCTATATGTTGTTATGAATTACCAAAACCACCTAGGGATAGTTGCACTTTCAATCTCCCCCTTTTTGGTAATTGATGACAACATATAGATCAAAGCTTCGACAAATGATAATAAGCATGAAATATATCGTCGCTTTGAGAGGTATGTGATAAGTAAGAGCTCCCCCTAAATTTGTGCATATTTAAAATTTGCTTTGGACTGCAAATGCACAAAGAGTTAGAGTCATGGGTTACTCTTCCATGTCACATACATCTTGGTGGAGCGCTTAAAATGATACGAATGAAATACATGCACTCATCACCAAGAATAGTGAATGATCACACAAGATAGATAGGATAATAGCATTAAGCAATCATTAAGTGTAGCTTATGATCAAACACATGATCATCAATGTCTCACAAATAATGACGTAGTATCTCAAGCACTCAAAAGCAAACAAGTTCGAAAAACCACCAAATAAAGCAAGAGAGAAAAGCACACTCTCTCTCTCTCTCGAAGCCTATGATCTATACATCTTCTCCCCCTTTGGCAACAAGTTACCAAAAAGTTCCTAGAAAATGCATAGCACTAGATCGACGCTCAGGCTTGATCTTCAGGTGGTGGTGGAGTCCGGATCACTCCAAGGACGAAGGCTTCGGTAGATGCTGAAGTAGACGCTGGAGCTGGAGCTGAAGTAGATGCTGGAGCTGGTGGAACTGAGGCTGTGGCTGGTGCTGAGGTGGTGGCTCTTGTGTCAGCAACTGGCACGGCAGACGACCTCGGACCTCTTGGCACTCTGGCAAAGGCATGAGTAGTAGTCCTGCCTCTCCTCTCCTGCATGTCCTCTTGGAGCTGCTCCACTGCAGACTGAACTTCCGTTACTTTGACATCCAAGTCATAGAACTTCTGTTCCATGATTCTCTCTAGGCTCTGCTGATTCTGAGTGAGGGTGGCCAGACTTTGCTTAATCCTCAGCGTGGATGCAATCAAGTAACCAAGCTGCTCTTGTTTAGTCTTCAAGAAATACTCAGATGCCTCCTCTTGAGTAGGCATCTTGGCAGCTTTCTCCTTCCTCGCCTTCTCCTTCTTTGCGTAAGCTTGTGCAGACGATGGCTCGTTCTCAGTCATCACAACTTCATTGTTCTCAAAATCTGGACGGATGGGCAAATGTTCCTTGTCCAATAAATATATGCCCGTGCCCATATTGGAGTTGATGAGCTCCTGAATTTGAGGGGCATATCCGCAGCTCCTCTTTTGATCTGTTGCGGTCCTCTTGATTGTTTCCACTATGAGGCTCATCACCTTGAACTTCTGAGGCACATCAAACACATGTAGAAAGTTGATAGCATGGCCTCTGATCATCTTGTGATCTCCAGACTTGGGCAGTAAGGTGTGCCTCGAGATCCAATTGATAGTCGGGAGCCCTGACAGAAGGTAATGTACTGAGCCAAACTTGAAATATCAAGTGCTTCATTTGGGATCTCCTTGTACATATTTGACATTGAGTTGTGGTCCATTTTCTTCTTGGCATAGATATCCAAGTCATCATCTTGCTCCTCTGGGGCATTAATGATCTGTGCCCACTCAACAACTGTGGATTGGTACCTTGTACCCTCAGACATCCATGTGATCCTCCCATCTGGATAAAAGTGTGCCGTGGAGTAGAACTGCATGATAAGCTCCTCGTTCCACTTTGTGAGCTTCTGCCCAACAAAGTCAGCTACTCCACAAGCTATGAAGCTGTCTTGCACTCCAGGATAGTGCTCCTCATTGTCCTTGATGTATGTTCCAATCAACCCATCGCATGTCACAGACAATTGGCTTCTTATCTAGCAGCACTGTCTCATAAAAATCCTGCTTCTCCTTGGTGTGAAACCTGTAGTCCACGGCAGTCCTTCTCCTTGAAGCATACGGGTCTGCTTCTCTCCATTTCCTCAGCACTGAATCTCTCCTGAGCTTCATGTCCTCAGCCACAGGATGAGCATCGTTGTGGTCTGGGATCTTGGGCTTTAGCTTCCTTAGGACATTCTCTTCCTCTTCTTCAGCAACAGTTCCAGGCACTGGGGCCTTGTTCTTCTCAGCTGCAGGGATGCTTCTTGTGTTCCTCTTTGGCTTTGGCTTTGGAGCTGGCTTGGCCTTGGAAGCAGCTCCCCCTGATTTTATGGCATCTCCCATTAGCTTGGGTGCCTTGGGTGCTGGTGCAGCTTCTTCTTCTTCTTCCTCTTCCATGATGGAAGCTTTGCCAAGCACTCTAGCCATAGTCTTCTTCACCCTTTCCTTTCTTTTCTTGCCCTCAGCTGCAACTGGCTCTATGGGCTTCTCAGTTGACATTCTGGCCTTTGACATTGGTTGCCTGCCTGCTGGCCTTTTGATTTTCAGGCCTGGCTTAGTGCCTTGAGCTGGCTCAACTCTCTTGGAAGTGGCCTCTTCCTCTGCCACATAGTCCTCATCTTCGGAATCATAAGTCCTCTTATTTCTCTGTCTCGTGGCAGCTTTTGGCAAGTTGCTAGGAGTGCTCCTGCTGCCTTCATCAGATGAACTAGAGGGACTAGTGCCCTCACTCATCACCACTTGCTGCTCTGACATATTCTGGCTATCACTCTGGTCTGACATGCTGCAAACTGACTGCTGACCCTGTGAATAGTTTATAGAAGAGATAGAGTGGATGAGCATCACAAAATGCAGAGATTTTTGCAAAAGAATGATCCAAAAACTTATTTTTAGTTTCCCACTGAAATCATCTCGGATCTACCGATTTTCAAACTCGGTGATACCGAAGCAGTTTTGGAACCTAAACTAGTGAACTCGGTTGGACCGAGTCACAGTTCGGTGGCACCGAGACTGCTAGGGTTTCACAGAGTTCCAAAATCGGTCACACCGATAAGTAATTCTCGGTCAGACCGAGTCTCACTTGTGCAATGGCATAAGCCAAATCGGTGGGACCGAGTTTTTCAACTCGGTGGGTCCGAGATGGTTTCGGCGGAAACCTAAACCTAGAATTTTCGAATCAAACCTAATCTATGAGTTCATTGACTGGATAGAAGTTTATCAAACGTGGCTAGAATCAATATGATCACAATGTGCTAGGAATCAGATTGAGGAATAGCACAAAGATCAAGTCCATACCCTAGTTCGGCGGGGACTTGCTACGGCGGCAACGGCGGGGCAGAATTCCCGTTGACGGTGACGGAGACCAGCGACTGGAGGCTGCTGGCGGCGAGAAGACGATCCGGAGACCACGAGGGCAGAGCAGGCTATCGCACGGGCGAAGAGGTTCGGAGAAATTTCCAAATTTTGCCTGTGACTATATATAGCCCGACCCTGTCGGTGTAACCGAGTGGAACGACTAGGTGGCACCGAGATTCATAACTGCGTGCAGTTACTGAAACTCGGTGTGACCGAAAGGTTCAAATCGGTTGCACTCAGATCGAAAACCTATATCAACTTAATGATCTCGGTAGGACCGAAAGTGGAGTATCGGTCAGACCGAGAATCATAAAGAGGTTTTGGAAGTTTAAGTCTATGATGAATCGGGGACTCCGAGCGCTCCTCACATAGAGTGGTTCGAATCTGACTTGATCAAATTTTGTGATGCAGCATGAATAGAGTTTGAGACGAGAAAAGCATAGATAGCTAGAGGAGGTTCTTAGGCATTCTTGTCCATCCACTTGGCAAAAGAAGATAAAACCAAACAGTCAAAACAACAAGTGGATGTCCTCGAATGAGTAAAATATGCAACCAGCATGCTCACACAATAAGATGGCAAATGAAATATGTGACAAGGCATGCACAACCAATTCTAGCATCTATCAAGCAATTTGCGATGACTAGGTCATCTATATATGAGTATATTGACTTAGGAGTCAAGTGAGAACACTTGATCATAGGTCATACTCATCGTTTAAGCTCAAGTGGGGTTACCACTTTTACATAAAGCATTGTTGTGTTCACATCTTTAGAGTTGCTTTAGCTCAAGTCTTAGAGTAAAGCTCCCCCTAGATGTGATATCCCCCCTAAGAGGGATGAACTAACCTTGGGTTTTGTCGATGATGACTTCATGTAGATATTGAAGATGTGGATGCTCAATGTTGATGTAGATCTCTTGGAGCTATCCATTTGAGTGAATTGCACTTTCAATACCTACATGGGTTAGTCCCACAAGAAACAAACAAGGATATCCATAGACATAGAGTGATGCACACAAAAGATGATGTCCATGAAAACTTTTAGGTTACCTTGTCCCTTGTCTTACCAACAAGAGGGTTTGTGACTCCTTGAACTAGTGCATGATGTGGAAGTTGATTGCACTTGTTCTTGCCAAAATGATAAGAGTGAAGTATGTTGGCGGAGTCACCCTCAAGAACTTTCTAGTTCTTCTTCTTTTGGATCCACATCATCTTGATGGGAATCCTTGGAGTTGTAGTCGTACTTGATGAAGTGGAACTTGAAGTAGTCTTGGGAATCCACTTGACTAAGGTCTTTGGAGCTACTTCAAATGCATCAATTTCCTCTTGAAGCTTGTCCTTGCCTTTTTGCTTGTAGTCTTGTGGTGGAAGATCATCTTGATCTTGTGTCCCCTTGAAAGAAGTATACTTCTCTTGTTGAGGGACAAACTTTGTCTTGGGGTATTGATCTTCTTACCACTCAACTCCATTGGCATTGAACTTTCGCTCAAAACCAACACCTTGATTCTTCCGGTGCATTCCTTGCTTGCGCACAATTTCCTCGAATTGCTTACTCCCGGCAAGGCTTTTGTACACTCCTTTCTCTATAATTCCCTTCAATAAGCTATTTTCTTGCTCAAGTGTAACTTGGCTAAGAGAATCATTAGTGGAATCAAGAGAACTACTAGAAGCAACAATATTGGATTTAGCATGATCATTGTTACTGCTAGAGGAAGAATCCTTTTTGTTAGACTTGACTTGAGGCATGTAAGTGGATAAGAGTAAACGCTTGGCAATGTAAGAAGAACTTTTCTTGCGGAGATCATCATTGATTGCCTTTAAGAACTCATGCTCTTCCTCAAGATTGAGCTTTTCAAAGCGTAATTTCTCATGAGCTCTTAAAAGTTCTCGATGATCTTCGAAGATAGTGTCATGAGCTAACTTAAGAGTTTTTAGTTCTTTAGTTAGAGCCTCAATCTTCTCCTTATCATTGTCATTCTTTTTATCTTGATTAGCATGATTAATTGGCCTTTCATCATAGTATTCATCACTAGAGTTGTCAACAAGCAAATCATCACCTAGCAAGTCATCTTCATCACTATTGAAATCAACATACTCGGGGTGTGTTACCTTAGGACCTTTGGCCATGAAGCATCTTCCAATTCCTTCATTTGGTGAGTCAAATATGTCGTAGGAGTTGGTTGACACAAGTGCTAGACCGGCAACACCTTCATCTTGAGTATCTTCGGAGTCGGAGTGATAACTTCTCACGGAGTGGCTGTCGGAGTCGGAGCCGGATACCCATTCACCAACATGAGCTTGATGTCTTCTTCTTGTGTAGCTCCTTGATGATTTTTCCTTCCTTTCCAAATCCTTGCTTCTCCGTGAGTATCTTTGTTCATAACGATCATCTCTACTCCTTCTCTCTCTTGGTGGTGATTCTTTGCTTCTTCTTCTTGGAGAATCTTCTCTTCTCTTGTAGGGAGCCGTACACTCATTGGAATAGTGTCCGGGTCTTCCACAATTGTAGCAGTTTCGCTCTCGACTAGAAGATCTTTTGTCATTGTAGGACCTTGACTTGAAGCTTCTATCTTTGCTTCTACTCTTGTAGAACTTGTTGAAGTTCTTCACCGTTAAGCTCAATTCTTCATTGAAGTCTTGTTTCTCACTTGATGATGTAGGGGCTTCACATGAGGCTTTATAGGCACCACTTGATTTGTTGTGAAGTTCCTCTTTATCCTTAAGTGACATCTCATGAGCAACAATTCTTCCAATCACCTCTGTTGGCTTGAGATCTTTGTAATTGGGCATCATTTGGATCAATGTGCACACGGTATCATATTTTCCATCCAAGGCTCTTAGAATCTTCTTGATGATGAATCTATCGGTCATCTCTTCACTTCCTAAGCCGGCAATCTCATTTGTGATGAGAGCAAGCCTAGAGTACATTTCAGCGACACCTTCACCATCCTTCATCTTGAACTTGTCAAGTTGGCTTTGAAGCACATCCAACTTGGATTCCTTGACGGAGTCGGTACCTTCGTGCATATCAATCAAAGTGTCCCAAATTTCCTTTGCATTCTCAAGGCGGCTGATTTTGTTTAATTCTTCGGGGCACAATCCGTTGAAGAGAATATCACAAGCTTGAGCATTGTATTGCAACATCTTCAACTCATCCGCGGTAGCTTCACGGTTTGGTTCTCTCCCATCAAAGAAGTCACCTTGCAAACCAACACACACAATAGCCCAAACGGCGGGGTTATGTCCAAGAATATGCATTTTCATTTTATGCTTCCAACTAGCAAAATTAGTACCATCAAAGTAAGGACCTCTACGGTGATAATTTCCCTCGCTAGACGCCATACTCTCCTAGGTTGTGAAACCAAGGCTATGACCACCAAAAGCTATGGAGATCAAGCAAATGGAGACCAAAGCTCTGATACCACTTGTAGGATCGAAAGTATGTCTAGAGGGGGGGTGATTAGACTACTTGACCAAATAAAAACTTAACCTTTTCCCAATTTTAGTTCTTGGCAGATTTTAGCTAATTTAGGACAAGTCAAGCAATCATCACATAATTCAAGCAAGCATGCAAAGAGTATATGGCAGCGGAAAGTAAAGCATGCAACTTGCAAGAATGTAAAGGGAAGGGTTTGGAGAATTCAAACGCAATTGGAGACACGGATGTTTTTCCCGTGGTTCGGATAGGTGGTGCTATCCTACATCCACGTTGATGGAGACTTCAACCCACGAAGGGTAACGGTTGCGCGAGTCCACACAGGGCTCCACCCAAGGGTAACGGTTGCGCGAGTCCACACAGGGCTCCACCCACGAAGGGTCCACGAAGAAGCAACCACCCACAAAGGGTCCACGAAGAAGCAACCTTGTCTATCCCACCATGGCCATCGCCCCACGAAGGACTTGCCTCACTAGCGGTAGATCTTCACGAAGTAGGCGATCTCCTTGCCCTTACAAACTCCTTGGTTCAACTCCACAATCTTGTCGGAGGCTCCCAAGTGACCCTAGCCAATCTAGGAGACACCACTCTCCAAGAAGTAACAAATGGTGTGTAGGTAATGAACTCCTTGCTCTTGTGCTTCAACTGATAGTCTCCCCAACACTCAACTCTCTCTCATAGGATTTGGATTTGGTGGAAAGAAGGTTTGAGTGGAAAGAAACTTGGGAAGGCTAGAGATCAAGGTTCATATGGTAGGAATGGAATATCTTGGTCTCAACACATGAGTAGGTGGTTCTTTCTCAGAACATATGAGTTGGAATGGTGTGTGTGTTCTGATGGCTCTCTCATCGAATGAGAAGAAGGTGGAGGGGTATATATAGCCTCCACACAAAATCCAACCGTTACACAGTTTTCCAATCTCGGTGGGACCGAATCAATAAACTCGGTCGGACCGAAAATGTAAACCTAGTGACCGTTAGTGATTTTCTGTGGGACTGACATGCAACTCGGTAGGACCGATATGGTTAGGGTTTGGGCATAACGTAATCTCGGTGAGACCGATTACACAAACTCGGTGAGACCGAATTTGGTAATTAGCTAACCAGAGAGTTGGTCAGGCAAACTTGGTGGGACCGATTTGCTCTTTCAGTGAGACCGAGTGGAACTCGGTGAGACCGAAAAGTTACGAAGGGGAAACACTGAGTTTACATTGCAATCTCGGTGGGACCGATTCGCTCTTTCGGTGAGACCGAAAAGTTACGAAAGGCAAACAGAGAGTTTGCAACCCCATCTCGGTGAGACCGAGATCCTTATTGATAGAACCGAATTGCTAGGGTTTGGCAGTGGCTAATGACAAGTGAAACTCGGTGGCGCCGGATAGGAAGAATCGGTAGGACCGAGTTTGGCTTAGGGTTTAGGTCATATGTGGATATGGGAAAGTAGTTGAGGGTTTTGGAGCATATCACTAAGCACATGAAGCAAGAGGCTCATTAAGCAACACCTCATCCCTCCTTGATAGTATTGGCTTTTCTTAAAGACTCAATGTGATCTTGGATCACTAAAATATAAAATGAAGAGTCTTGAGCTTTTGAGCTTGAGCCAATCCTTTGTCCTTAGCATTTTGAGGGTTCCACTTTCACATCCATGCCATGCCAATCATTGAGCTTTCCTGAAATAATCATCTTGGAATAGCATTAGCTCAATGAGCTATATGTTGTTATGAATTACCAAAACCACCTAGGGATAGTTGCACTTTCAGTCTCCTGTGCTAAATTTAGAAGACATTGAATGGAAAAACCTTGTTATGCACTGGTCTCATTCCCAGGATGAGGTACTGTCTATGAAATCACATGACAATTTGAACTTCTAATTTTCTGCATGTGCCTTACGGATCTTTTTTGCAGGAAATCTGCTCGAAGAAGAATTCCGGTTTGACAAGAACGACAGGATATCTCAAATATGCTGCCCGCTGCTTTGCTCTTGTTAGTACCTGTTGTCATGTATCACCGTACTTGCATACATACCTGGTTCATTATGTGACAGCAGTATGCATGATAGCTTGCTTATCAATTGTTCGCTCCAAATTATCTGATCTGTATGAATGGTTACATTAGTGTAGAATATATCCAATGCCAATGTTTTTTTAGCTCTGCATTGTTCTTGTAAGTGCATGCTGTCCTTTATCAGTGTACTTATAATGACAGGTAGTTGTTCATGTACCATCAATCTACAGCTTATTTTCCTTCGCCCTCCATTTTCTACACATCAGATCTATATTTACTCTTACCATAAGGTTGGTACACAAGAAGTTTAGTTGTGCATTGCTCTTGGCTGTACCTTTTGCCTGTATCGCTGCACTTACATTTATAGCTACTTGGTTATGTAGCATCACTCTTCATCTTATCTTAAATATTCTCCATTTTTTCATATATTATCACATCTATATTTACTCTTAACAAAATGTAGAATAAAGGCAATGCTTTTGAAGAAGATTCTGTGGTAAACTTCTTGAGTTGCCCCCCCCCCCATCAGCATGGACAAGGCCTTTATAGAGCCTGTCTTCACCAATAATGTAAGTTTGTCCATCTCAAGCCTTCAAACTTTGTTGTATATATTTGGTTAGGCATGACTGCAACAACTGTTTATTTTTGGTGTTTGCATAAAATTGCTTGTTTAAAGTTTATTATATGTAGTTCATAAACAAAAGTTCGTCCTTTCTCAATTTAAGTTTTCAGTTGTACTACCAAGTTCCTTCTTCATACCATGTAAATTAAACTATACAGAGCAAGTGATCTTCTTTTGCACTGCATGTATGCTTCTGTTCTTCATCTGTAATCCAGTGGTGTGGTGAACCTACCCACTACAGCACAATGTCATATTCTGCAATGTCTTAACTATGAAAAATGTCATATCATTCTACTATTATTTAAACTGTCTCTTTATTTGCCAATCTGAAATGGTATAAATTGAGAACACACTAACCATTGATACTTATGAGTTCTTGATCTGTAATCCAGTGGTGTCGTGAAGCTGCCAACTCCTTCACAATGTCATTTCCTGCCATGTCTTGACCTGAACAATACCATATTGTGTTAATGCAAATTTAAACTACTTTATTCGTCAGTAAGAAATGTGATGAATTGTCAGCACTGATACTTTTATGTGCAAAACCTGTCATCTGTCTGCTTGTTTATCTTTCAGAGTGAGGAAGATATAAGTGTTGAACAAGCGCGGTCTCATCATCTTGCTCAGCTGCTTGCGCTACAGCTCCCCAGCAGGCTAACCTTTCTTAAACTCTATTGAAGTGCTGTCGATTTTGTATATTATTTTGTCGGCGTGTTTATTTGCACTGGTGGCGATCTTTGATGCCCAGTGTATGTAATATGTTGTCTGCTTGTGCTTTATTATCATAGTGGCGAACTTTGATGCCCGATGGATGTAATATGCCGTAATTTATTTATTGTATAGTATAGGTTTTTTCTTATTCATGATGCTGCAGTTATTTTACTGTATATATATCCTGTCTTTGCAGTAAACCGGCCAAACCGTAAAATTACGATACATAATCGGGCCGTCATGCAATCACGGTGTAAGTTGGGCCTGAAATGTGCCGATCAGCTCACGGGCCGGCAGCAGCCCGAAATGAACCCCGGCCCATGATTGTGCGAATCAAATCACGGGCTTTTAACAGGCCGAAAAATTGTCTCGGTCCTTGTTTGGCCCAATCAGATATCGGCTGCGAGCAGGCCGGATGCAAACCGGGTCGTAGTTAGGCCCAACTATATGACGGGCTTTTAACATGCTGAAATTAATATAGGGCTGAAATGTTAAACGGGCCCTTAACAGGCCAAAACTAATATCAGGCCGAATTACTAAGTGGGCCTTTAGAAAGTGGGCCCAAAAGCATAGTGTCCAGTTGACGAGCCGAATCTGATATGGACCATAATTAGGCCCAAAACCTTTTAAAGGGCCGAACCTGATCTAGGCCGTAATTTGGCCCAGAATGTGGTAGGCTTTTAACGGGCCGAATCTCATATGGGCCACTAGTAGGCCCGAAGCGTGGCAGGCCATTAATAGACCGTATCAAATATGGGCCGGCATTTGGCCCAAAACATGGCAGCCAGTTAACGGGCCGGCCTACTAGGGTCCTCAAAATCTTGTGGGCCTACAGTTGGGCCGGCCCATTAATGTCGGCAAAATCTCGTGGGCCTTTAGCTGGGCTGGCCCATTATGATCCGCAAGAATTTTGTGGGCCTTTACCTGGGCTGGCCTATTATGGCACACAAAAATCTTATGGGCATGTACTTGGGCCGGCCCATTATGGCCCGCAAAATCTTGTGGGCCTTTAGCTGGACCAGCCCATTATGGTCCGCAAAATCTCGTGGGCCTTTAGCTGGGCCGGCCCATTATGATCAGGAAAATCTTGTGGGCCTTTAGTTGGGCCGGCCCATTTAAACTTGTTGGGTCGTGCCACGTGTCGACGTATCATAGGTGCCTTCTGTCCAGTGAGTGGATGACATCTGTCCCGACGATGAGCCGACACGTGTTTCCTCTAGCCAATGATGATTTTACACGTGGAAAATCCCCATTGGTCGGGGCTGTTAACGGGTTATCGGATCCAAAACCCGACCCGATAGCTTAACGGCGTTCCGTTACGGTGGATGCCACGTGTCGGTCACCCTTGACGAAAGAACTTCTATGACGCGCGATTTATCGTCATGGAAGTGGACACTTCCGTGATGATAATTTTGGTAATGTCATGGAACACTTCTACGACAGCACAGGTATGACTATCTTGATTCTGTCATAAATTTGTCATGGATGTACATGCATGACAAAAAAAGCGACCTACTGTGACAAACACGTATCATCACGGAAGTGTATTTTTTTGTAGTGAGATTGAAAGAACTCCTGCGAGAGGAGGTATTGAAGTGGGCATTGCGAGCTAAGGTTCGCAAAGTTGTCCAAGGGGACGCCAACACTCAATTCTTTCATATGATCGCCAATGGCAAGCATAGAAAAAAGGATCTTTCATCTTGAGCAAGATGAGGGGACGATTTTAGGACATGAAAACCTAAAATTATACATAGCCAATTACTACAAGCAGCTATTTGGGCCTCCGGAGGATAATTTCGTGTCCTTGGATGGGTCTAGGATTGAGGATGTTCCTCAATTTGCTGTGGATGAGAACGATTTATTGACCGTCCCATTTTCGGAGAAAGGGGTGTTTGAAGCTATTTCACAGATGAAGCATAATAAAGCTTCGGGGCCGGATGGATTTCCGATGGAGTTTTATAAAAAATGCTGACATATTATTAAAGGGGATTTGATACTGATGTTCCATGACTTATTCTCTGGACAGCTTCAGTTGTTTCATCTAAATTTTGGAACAATAACTTTGCTCCCTAAGAAAACAGAGGCTGTGAGAATTGAGCAGTTCAGGCCGATCTGTCTTCTTAACATAAGTTTCAAAATTTTCACCAAGGTTGGGACTAATAGACTCACGCAGATTGCGCACTCTGTGGTGCAGCCGTCCCAAACAGTTTTCATGCCGGACAGAAATATCCTAGAAGGGGTTGTGGTCCTTCATGAAACGCTCCATGAAATTCACACGAAAAAACTAGACGGGGTTGTTTTCAAAGTGGATTTTGAGAAAGCGTACGATAAAGTCAAATGGCCATTTCTTCAAGAAGCCTTGCGTATGAAAGGTTTTGATCCGGTCTGGAGACGCCAGGTAGAATCGTTCACACAAAAAGGGAGTGTTGGAATTAAAGTGAATGACGACATAGGCCACTACTTCCAAACACATAAGGGCCTGAGACAAGGAGATCCGATGTCACATATTCTGTTCAAGATAGTAGTCGACATGTTGACGATTCTAATAGGAAGGGCTAAGGATGTTGGTCAAGTAGGTGGCCTGGTACCTCATCTAGTTGATGGAGGTGTGTCTATCCTACAGTATGCCGATGATATTATCATCTTCATGGAGCATGACCTGGCAAAAGTGAGAAACATGAAGTTGTTGTTATGCTTATTCGAACAATTGACCGGGTTAAAGATTAACTTCCAAAAAAGTGAATTGTTTATTTTGGTAGAGCCAATGAGGAACAAGAGGCGTACAAACAATTGTTCGGGTGTGAATTGGGGGCCTTACCTTTCACCTATTTGGGTATACCAATTCACCATCGTAAGCTAACAAACAGAAAATGAAAGTTCACTGAGGATCAATCTGAGAAGAAACTGAGCTGCTGGAAGGGCAAGCCGATGTCATACAGGGGCCGATTAATTCTCATTAATTCGGTTCTCGTGAGTGTGCCCATGTTTCTCTTGTCTTTTTTCGAGGTACCAGTTGGAGTTCGGAAAAGACTAGACTTCTATCGTTCACGATTTTTCTGGCAGGGTGATGACCTGAAGAGAAAATATAGACTTGCTAAATGGGATATTATTTGTCAACCGAAAGACCAAGGGGGGCTAGGTATCGAAAATCTCAAGGTGAAGAACAAATGTCTTCTCAGCAAGTGGTTGTATAAGCTATCTGTAGAGATGGAGGCCACATGGGCACAGATTCTCCGTAATAAGTACCTTCATTTCAAAACTTTGTCCCACGTGACAGTGAGGCCGACGGACTCGCCTTTTTGGAAAGGACTGATGAGAGTTAAATCAGTTTTTTCAATAGGACAAAGTTTATAGTCGGAAACGGTACCTCTATGAGATTCTGGGAGGATACATGGCTAGGAGAAACACCCCTCGCGCTTCAATATCCTTCTCTTTATAGCATTGTTCAACGAAGAGACGCCATCCTTGTGACTGTACTTCAGTCCACTCATCTCAATATCCACTTCAGGAGAATGCTAGCCGGAAACCGTTGGGAAGCTTGGCTCCATCTGGAGAGATGATTGATGGATGTGCAGCTTTCTGAACGACCAAATCAGTTGTGCTGAAAGCTAACTAGGAATGGAGAGTTTACGGTTAAATCCATGTATCTGGATGTTATCAACGGTAGCTCTATTCCTAGTTCGAAACATGTCTGAAATGTCAAAGTACCTTTGAGAGTTAAAGCGTTTATGTGGTTTGTACACAAACATGTCATTTTAACTAAGGACAACTTGACAAAACGCAACTGGACTGGATCTAAAAAATGTAGTTTTTGTGACCGGGAGGAATCCATCAAACACCTCTTTCTTGACTATCCGTTGGCAAAATTTTGATGGCGGACTATTCACATAGCTTTTAATATTACTCCTCCGAATATTATCAACACGTTATTTGGGACGTGGCTTGACGGGATAGATTCCGTAACAGCGAGACATATTCGTGTAGGAGTATGTGCTTTATTATGGGCAGTCTGGAACTGTAGAAATGATTTGGTTTTTAACAGAACAACAAATACTTTTTTTTGCAGGTTATCTTCCGAGCCATTGCATTGATCCGTATGTGATCGCTACTCACTCCGGCGGAGGCCAGGGAGCGTTTGGTTACTGGATCTATCCGATGGGAGATGGTAGCACGGGCTATTTTCAATCGTAGTTGGTCTTATTGGTTAAATTTATGATCAAAGTTGGACATCAAAAAACGCGGAGGTATTATATTTTAAAATGGAGGGAGTACTCTATGTGGGAGCAGTGGACTGTTGCACTGCTTGGAAAGCTTGTTGCTTCCGAGTCTTAGTACCATGCTCCTACTGGGTACTGGGCTACTGGCTCCTTTCTCGTACACTTCAATCACATCAGCCCATGCACCAATGCATCGCTGATGCGGTAAAACACCGTCATCAACGTGTAAATAAGAGTACTAACAGCAATTTTAATGGGACGACCTAAACGTACGCATATTTTGTCCATTTTTTGTCCGTTCAGATCAGCCGCGCGGATGTCCGTGTTCGTTTTTTGTTTTGGGTCGGTACATGCGCCCAATGTGTGGCCGACACATTTTTAACATGTCCGTTCTGGCATTTTGTCAAACACGTAGCAGGCAACGGGGCTGGCAGCGGCCGACGGCGGCATCGGCCCGGCGCAGGCACGAGGCGAGGCCGGTGGCTGGGCGTCGCCTGTTGGGTGCGGCGAGGCATGGCCTGGACAGGCGTCACCTGCGGGGACGAGCACCGGAGGGGAGAGGGACGAGCGTGACGCGGGCCGACTGGAACGGCACCGGTCATACATAGCTGCTCCGTGCTCGCCGCCAAAACAATGGCAATGCTCGCTGCTCGCTTTGGGTGTGGTACAGACTCGTTAAATCATGAGGAAACGAGCTACCTGGCACTAGTGTCTCCGTGATGTATCAGGGTCAGAGGCGGCAATGGGGCATGGTTTGCTCGGTGCTGCTCCTGTCGGTGTTGCTCGCCGTTCGGCTCCGTGTTGCCGCTCGCCGTGCCCGCCCCGCGGCTCTCCCCATGCCGCTGCGAGCTCTCGTTTCGGCCGCGCCTCGCACACCCCTCACGTCGCGCGCCCGCAGCAGCTTACGCCCCGTCTGCCCCCCGCATCAGCTTGTTGGGGCTGTAGCAGCTTAGGCCCCGGCTGCGCCACCAGCAGCTCGCACCCGCCACCGCTCGCGCCTCGCCCGTTCCTCACACTGCGCGCCCGGAGCAGCTTGACGCAGAGCTCGACGCCAGCAGCAACTCGAGCTTGTCGGCATGGACGGGCGTGCTCTGTGCTGCGGCGAGATCCACAGACTCACATGGTGGGTGGGAGAGAGAAAAAGGCAAGATGGGATGGGTGGGTGGATGGCAGGTGGGGTAGCGCGGGCATGCAGCGGACAGCGGAGGACGAGAGGGAGGCAGAAAACGTCCGCTTTGTGTCCGCTTCGGACCCAATGACCCAAATCAGTCTTAAATTTGAGCCAGAAATGGATCCGCACGGACACAAAGCGGACGCAAAATGAAAACGGGTCTGTGCGTTGGGCCATCATTTTTGTCCGTACCGACTCAAACGGACGACGCGAACGAAATGGATCGCTCCATTGAAGTTGCTCTAATTACTCAAAAGAAATTACTCCTCAAAACTCCAAGGAGTTTTACAATCCTCAAAGCGCGTAAAGAAAACTTAGGAGTATTTTTTCTGTCCTGGTGTTAAAAGTGTAATTATTATTATTTTTCTGGTAAAACTTCCAGGATTTTTTTTGAGTAATTTTGATTGGTGAGTGCCTTTTTTATTATATAGTTATATTATTATTTTGATATCTTAGATAATGTGCAAAATTATCAAGGCCTCAAATATTCTTCAATCACTTCGCTTATTTACGATTCGTGGCTGAGTTTGTTAATACCCTCCCCGCAAAAAAAAAAAGAGTTTGTTGATACCCTACCTACTTAACTTTGACCTATCATCATGTTCGTGGGACGGGAATGGTTACGAGCGTCGCGGTACGACCTGGATGTCTACGAGACGCGGCGCCTGCGTCACCTATGAGGTCTTTTCGACAGGAGAAGTGACATGCATATGACTGACAAGGCCACCAGATTGCACGTCGTGCACAGATCGTTCACAAAAATCGTGCGTGGAGCAGTAGTTTCGCTTCGGCAGTAGCCTGCCTATACTGTCATCTGTCTATCCACCGCAGGCCTATCACCATCTGTCTATTCTCTAGACTACTCAATTAGAACGTCCTATGACCTGCATAAGTATGCAGCTAGTGCAGATGGCCTGCGCGCGGATTGACAGAACACTGCCCGAATCTCAGCGATCATGACCACACCTTTTTGTTCGTCGAGCCTTCCTAGCCACCCCTCTAAACCCCACCTCTCTCCTCTCAAGTGCTGCGTGCCGGCGACCCTACCTCCACCCGCCTTCACCAACAACGTCGTCTTTGCCGATCTACGGCTCGTTACTAGCTCACCCTCGTCGGCGACGCCACGGGTGGCCAAGTCGCCGTCTCCGGCTCAACTGGAATCTCTTGCCGTGAATCAATCGATGCAACTAAAAATGCCGACCGCTCGAATGATAATAATAAACTTGCAAAGACAAAGATACAAATAATAAAGAGATAATTGATCCATAATCTTCATTGATACTAGTAATAGATTTGGGGTATGTACACCCGGACGGAAACACAGTACATAGTTGCTTAAAACATTGATCAACACGATCGCTTAGTTGATGAGTAGCCTAACTAGTAATAAGCAAGTAATCACCCGCAAAAAAGTAATAAGCAAGTAATCTAAAGTAGATTTAGTGATCCAAAAGCTGCTGGTCCTGCTCTTAACAAAGGTGAACCGGCTTACAGGTTCCGATTACTTCAAACACTTGACGCCGAGGTAATACGCGACGAACGCGTCGGCGGCCGCGTACCTCACCTGCTTCTTCGACAGCGTGCTGACGTTCCAGTTGCCGGCGCCCACCCGCTCGGCCTTCTTCACCCCGCGCCACCCGAGGACCTGCTCCGCCATGCTCTCCATGGAGGCGTTCCCCATGCCCGTCACCTTGCGCAGCTCCTGAGGGCACGCCACCCGCAGGCCGTAGTGGGCGCTCAGCTTGCTGCAGTCCGACAGGACGTTGTAGCCGACGAAATCCACGCGCCCGTCCTCCAGGAACCGCCGGAGCACCAGAGGGACGCGGCCGGCGCCGGCGCGCCCGATCTGGAACACGAGGCACCGGCGCCCGCAGCAGAGCTGCAGCGTGGCCGGCCGCGCCTCGGCGCCGTCGGACAAGCGGCGGAAGGACGGCGTCCACTGCACGCCCATGCCGACGATGAGCCCGGCCCTGGAGCGGAGGTGGCCGACCTTGCGCCACCGCGCCGTGTGCACCCACCGGCGCGCGACGGCGGGGTCCGAGGTCACGGTGGCGAGCGTGGTGCGGCCGGCAACGTGCACTTGCTGGGTACGGCGCTTCATGGCTGCTTCCCCACGATCACACGCACGGTGCTCACCTAAGCTTACAACTCGCCGGAGTTTTCAGGATAGTACTATGCTCTATCGGTTTGGTTACAAACACTGCGCGTGTACATATACACCTGCTAGCTGACCGACTCGGATGGAAGACATAAACTCCTACGGACTCCGGCGAGTACTCTACAAAACTAATACTTCCCTGTATAGGGGAATTTTAGTCGGAGGGGTTATTGTGCACGACCAAGACGTGGAGCTATTCACCCGTGATCAATTCCCTTGATTAACTCCATGATTAATGCCCTGTTTGTTCGCCTTCTGCGTGCAACTGGGGGACGAGACTTGCCTGCTCCCTTCCCATGCTCTAATCCGTGCTCCATCACTGTAGGAGGCCTTCTGCATGCAGCCAGCCACGTGGTACATTCCTTCTGAAAATAACTAAGGGCATCTACAGAAAATTTCGTCCCTCAAATGTCCGGTTAGTGTTCATTTGGAGCTTTTTATTTCGATCGAAAAATGATCCAAATCTATTACTCCGTTCACTTTTATAATTATAAAAATGAACGGAGGGAGTATTAAAGTTCACAGAAAATACAAAGCATTTCAAACAAAATAAAAATTGCATCAAGATTCTCAGACCATGAAACGACTACTACCACTGACAGAACGAGAGCCGTTGGTGCGTCGCTATCGCTGACAGCCCTTATCAGAGCCGACTTGCCCTTATCGATGGCAGCCGAGAAGTCTTCGTGCACATGCCCGTAAATACCAGCGCCCTAGAGCCGCAATCGTCGCCATTGAACCCTTGAATAGATCTGGAGCACGTGACACCAAATCTCACCACACGACGAGAAAACCTAATCTTACCGTCCGAAGGAGACGACAGGAATCTACGTCGGAGTTTTCTCGACTACATCCAGATGAACGAACTCAAGGAGAATCGAAGACTGGAAGGCAAACTCGAAGAAGAAGCGTCATCCGCCCGAGTGCTATGTATGCGAGGACTAAAACACTATAACCTAAACTACTAACCGGAGCAGAGGCACGGGGATTCCCCTTCCCGCCACCAGCATCATAGCAGCAGGCAGAGGGAAGACGAATCCATAGGCTAGCCAGCGAAGCCTGGAGGGGAGAGTTTTCCCTAGCGGCCTACAGATAGGGGAGGAAAGGTCATCGCGTGCCTAATTTACTGTGGTTTTAGAGCCCCTATTTGTCCGTGCATGCAATCATACTTCTCATTTTCTTCTTTAGATATCCGGTCACATGCATGCGATTGATAAAAATGAAGAGAGAGAGAAAAAAAAGAATAAAAAAAATAATAAAGAAAGAGAAAGTGTGGTCAGAGTGTGCCGCGTCTTGAGTGGCGAACTGACTAGATTCGTCCATGAGCCCTTATATCCTCCATGTATATGTTCTGAGCGAGGACAGACCAGACTTATGAAATGACATGAAAGATTCGGTTGGGTCACATTTTTCCTTCTCTCTCAAGTTCAGGTGCTAATTGAACGCATCCACGGACATTTTTCAAGGATTTGAGGGAACCGGGCCCGTCCATAAGCATGTGCGAACTGTGCGACGACAAAAAGGCCCCCACTTTTCAGGGCCCCACATTTAGAGCATCTCTACCAGACCCCGCATAACGCCAACTTACAAAATGCGTTTGCAGTTTGCGAAAAAACAGCTTGTCGCGGAATATACTCTTTTACGGGTCGGCTTTGCGGGGTCTGGTCTAGCGCCGCTCCCGCCGGCCCGCAAATTCGAAATTTGCACTTCTATTTGACACGAGATAATACATTTCTTTGCTTTTTCAACGGCATTGGATACATAGGACATCACCAAATCTTTGCTAGAATATCAAGACCAAAGAAAACAAGATCCACAATTATGCATTTTACTCTCTCTGTTCCTAAATATTTATCTTTTTAGAGATTTCAAATGGGCTACCATATACGGATGTATACAGATATATTTTAGAGTGTAGATTCACTCATTTTGCTTCGTATGTACTCCCTCCGTCTTTTCAAGAGTGTACTTCCAACTTTTTTGGAGAGTCAAACTTTTTTATATTTGACCATGTTTATATTATAATACACTAACATTTATGCCATCAAATTAGTAGCATTAGATTCGTGATAAAATATACTTTCATCATATACCTATTTGATTTCACAAACATTTATATACTTTTGCACAAACTTGGTCAAACTTTGAGATAGTTTGATCCTCCAAAAAAGTTGGAAGTACACTCTTTAAAGAACGGAGGGAGTAGTCACTTGTTAAAATCTTCAAAAAGACAAATATTTTACAATGGATCCATAATCTTCATTGATACTAATAGATTTGGGGTATGTACACCCGGACGGAAGTACATTACATAGTTGCTTGAAACATTGATCAACACGATCGCTTACTTGATGAGTAGCCTAACTAGTAGTAATAAGCAAGTAATCTAAAGTACTAGATTAGTGATCCAAAAGCTGCTGGTCCTGCTCTTAACAAAGGTGAACCGGCTTACAAGCTCCGATTACTTCAAGCACTTGACGCCGAGGCAATAGGACACGAAGGCGTCGGTGGCCGCGTACCTCACCTGCTTCTTCGACGGCGTGCTGACGTCCCAGTTGCCAGCGCCCACCCGCTGCGCTTTCTTCACCCCGCGCCACCCGAGGACCTGCTCCGCCATGCTCTCCATCGACGCGTTCCCCATGCCGGTCACCTTGCGCAGCTCCTGAGTGCACGCCACCCGCAGGCCGTAGTGGGCGCTCAGCTTGCTGCAGTCGGACCGGACGTCGTACGCAACGAAGTCCACGCGCGCGTCCTCCAGGAAGCGCCGGAGGACCAGCGGGACGCGGCCCGCGCCGGCGCGCCCGATCTGGAACACGAGGCACCGGCGCCCGCTGCAGAGCTGCAGCGTGGCCGGCCGCGGCTCGGCGCCGTCGGGCAGGCGGCGGAAGGACGGGGTCCACTGCACGCCCATGCCGACGGTGAGCCCGGCGCCGGAGCAGAAGCGGCGTCGGCTGCGCCACCGCGTCGTGTACACCCACCGGCGCACGACCCCGGGGTTCGAGGTCACGGTGGCGAGCGTGGTGCGGCCGGCGACGTGCACCTCCTGGGTACGGTGCTTCATGGCTGCTTCCCCACGATCGCACGCACGTACGTGCGCCCCAGCGGATCCGCGATCGGTGCTCACGTAAGCTTACAACTCGCCGGAGTTTTCACGATAAGTAATATGCTCGATCGGTTTGGTTCCAAGCACTGCGCGTGTATATATACACCTACTAGCTGACCGACTCGGATGGAAACTCCTAGTAGAAAACTGATACTTCCCAGTAGAAAACTGATACTTGACCTTATCGATGACAGCCTAGAAGTCTTCGTGCATGTGACCCTAAAGACCAGCGCCCTAGAGCCGTAGCCGTTGTCATTGAACCTTTGGATAGATCTGGAGCACCCGACACCAAATCTCGCCGCACAGATGAACGAACTCGAGGAGGACCGAAGGCCGAAAGGCAAACTCGAAGAAAAAGCGTCATCCGCCCGAGTGCTATGTATGCGGGGACTAAAACACTCTAACCTAAACTACTTACCAGAGCGTAGGCACGGGGATTCCCCTTCCAGCCACAGGCAGTCATAGCGGCAGGTAGAGGGAAGGCGAATCCACAGGCTAGCCAACGAAGCCGGGAGGGGCGAGTTTTCCCTAGCCGCCTACAGACAGGGAGGAAAGGAAAATGTTATCAAGGTGGGCCGCGTTCTATGTGGCGAACCGACTAGGTTCGTCGGCGAGCCTTTATATCTTGCACGTACATGTTTTGAATATGACAGTTAAGGGACAAACCGGATGTATGAAATGATATGAGAGGTTTGGTTGGGTAATATTTTTCGTTCTCTCTCCCGTTTAAGTGTTATCCGGACGTGTCCATGGACTTTTATTGAGGATTTGAGGGAACGGCTATAGATGCTCCAAGAGCATCTCCAATAGATGGTCCAAATTTTGGCGGTTCAAAACCGACCGCCAAAAAATGTATTTTGAAGCTTCGAAAAACGCTCAACTCCAACAAATGGTCCAAATTGATGGTCCGAAAGAGCAACTCCAATAAATGGTCCAAACCAAAGATGTAAAAGTCTGAAAACGGCCGCGCGGCTGCTGCCAGCCACTGTTCAACCGCGGTTTTGCATGAAATAGCATCAAAATTTTGAAACTAAAGTGCATCAGCATCATAGTTTCAATCAAAAGTGCATCACCATCATAGTATCAAATCCCTCTACCAAAAGAGCATCGTCTCAATCAAAGTTTTTCGCCCTAGAAATTGAAATGCACATGAATATTACTCATGCGGGTCATCAACACCACCGGCGTTGTGAATCCGTGGTACGATCATCATCTTCACCACCATCTTTGTCGATGTTCTCAACAAGCGGTGAGCTCTCGTTGCCGTGAGCACCACCGGAAGCATCTTCATTGCGTCTCATACCGTTATGTTGCCGACGAAGCCAACTCCAACGCCACTCATGTTGCCGCCATAGCCGCCTCCCAAGCCACCCATCATGTTGCCGCCAAAGCCACCTCCCATGCCGCCAAAGCCACCCATCATGTTGCCGCCAAAGCCACCTTCCGTGCATGAAATCTTCACCATCAAGACTACAATTGGACGCACAAACAATCAAGAACACATACAATTTGAAACAACAAACAAGAGCACAACCCGAAAATATATACCTTTGCGATATTTCATCGAACATGTTGGAGGCGGTGGCCGTCGGCGTGGCCACATCTTCCTCCACGGCCGGCGGTGGCGGCGGGGGAGGTTGAGGAATGGATGTGTGGCTGCTGGAGGAAGCCGCCGGCCGCACCGGCTGCGAGTCGTCACCCCAAGCAGCCGCGGCCGCCTTGGAGACCTTCACCGGCCGCGTAGAACTGTCGGTCGGGTTGCGGCTGCGGTTGGACGGCCGTTTTCCGCCACCTCGTCCCTTCGCCGGTTTCGCCGCCGGCGCGGTGGCCACGGCCGGGGCGGCGCGAATCCGGACCGGTGAGCGGGGGGTAGCGGCAAGGCAGCGGTTGCGGGCGAGATGGCAGCGGTGGCGGCCACGTGGGTCAGCCCACTGGCTGCGGCGGCGGCGAAAAAGGCGGCGGGGTCGTCGCCTTCGGCCATGGCGGCGCCGAACGGTGGGGGCGGCGGTGGCCGGGCAGGTCGCGGGCGGGCGGGAAAGAAAAGAAACTGGCGGTTGGGCGTTCGGGGGCGGCGGCTGGTTTTGGACCAGATGCATCTTGTGATGTAAATTTGCACCGTGAGATATTGTATTTTACATCACGAAGAGGCCGCGGTCCAATTTCTTTTACATATGGACCGTCTGTTGAAGCAACGCTTTTTGCTTCAGATGGTTCAAAAGTTAGGTATTTTTATATTTGAACCGTCTATTGAAATGCTCTAACCATCGCTGCATACGCATGTCATTCCATATCCTTGACAACGGACCAACAAAGGAGTATATGGTGTATGCTCCTGAAAACTCAAACTTGCGCGTGTTCGACTTTCGAGTAATTGATGCATTTTATACGAACAAAGCAGCCGGCCATGTAGCTCATAATAGTACATAACAAAGATAATAGTGCATTTCAATACACTATAGCAGCAAGTCAATAAACTTTCATTTTCTTTGATAATCAATAAGTTAGCAAATACTCTCTTCCCACCTTGTTTTTTCCTCCCATCTTTCATGTTTTCACCGGCCTCTTCTACTCACAAATAATGCAAAGTTTTGTCGTCCACTTCTCCTTCGTCCGACTTTATGTATGCCCCCCCTCCCCCCTCCCTTCCCGTTCTCTTGATTTTTTCCTCCCAACTTTTTGTTTTATCACTGGCTTTTACTCCCTCCATCCCAAAATATAAGGTGCGCTTGACTTTGCACGGTCTTTGATGCATGACTTTGCTCATTAATATATACCAAAATACTTGGATTGAGTATGTATCAATAGTATCCTTGTATTTGTCTTGCAAAATATAATTCTATTTCATATGTCTTTATAATAATTTTATAGGCATACAATAAGTGAAAATTATAGTCAAAGTTTTGCGACGAAGATAAAAAAAGTCAACACACATCTTATATTTTAGAAAGGAGGGAGTACTATTTAGAAAGAACGTAAGGTTATGTCGTTTACTCCTTCATGCAACTTTATGTATGTTCCCCTCTACTCTCTCTCTCTCTCTCTCTCTCTCTCTCTCTCTATTTTCTCCTCCCATCTTTTTGATTTTCATCTTTTTCCTAAAAACCGCCTGAATTGTGTGTTACCTCACAAAAAAAAATACCAAACAAGTATTTACCTGATTAATGTTTATCTTTACATAATAAAATTAATATGGGCAGGTAAATCATGGGCTAACCTACAAGAATATATGTATGCGCGAGTTGCAAATGCACGGGCAATTATTTAGTACACTTAAAGAGGGTAATGGGTTGGACAAACCGATCAAAGCGCACGATCGGCCGCCTCACGTTCCGTCTGATTCAGAAGCACATAATCGTTCAATCATGGGGCTCAGTCATCCTGTTCCCCTTTGCTGCTCCTCGTCCTCGTGTCGCCCCCCCCCCCCTTGCGTAGTCTCATGGACCACGGTGTCGTCCTCGTCATTGCGCAGCCTCACCCCACCAACTCACCATGGCGTTGACACGTCTCAGAACACCTTGTCCTCATCCTCCCAGTACCAACGTCATCTTCCCTAGCAACACCCATGTCGTAGCATCGTATCACGTCGATTCCCAAGTTGGTGGCCTCCTCTCCTGGCACAACACTGGCGTCTCATTCTAAGCGGCACTCGTGTCGTAGCATCGATCCCCGTGAATTGCAGCATTGTGGCCACCACGCCCAACATGGCGTCCCTAGACTTAGCAGCAACCGCGTCGTAGCACCGACCCCCGTTGACAATTGAAGCACTAGTGGCCACTGCTCCCAACTTGGAGTCGAGACCATGCAACACGCATTGCAATGCCTCCCCCCCTCCACAACACTGGTCCATGCCGATTGTAACACGATTAATTGGACGCCGCTCCCAACATGGGCCACGGGCCACGGCCCTCGCAGATCGGAGCATCCCGGTCATCGTCCCAGCTTGCAACATTGTTAGCCGGGCCTCCTAGCAACATGTGTCGGCACTCATAGCAGCCGTCGGTCTAGCTTGTAGTAGTCCGCAAGGTGTGGCAGTGTTGGTTGTAGCACCGACGGTATGCATGATGGCTAGCATACATACATTTTCTCTCCTTTATGGGGATAATGCTGGGAGGAGGAAGGCACAAGGGCAAAGAGGGAGAGGGGCTTAGGCCACGCGCAATATTGTTGATTGAAGAGGTGTCGGCGGCGGAAGCGTATTAGCTAATCGAGGAGCACGGATGAGGAAGACTATGTTGGTTGGTAGGGAATTCGCGGGGTTTGAGCGTTAGAGCAAGTATAATAAGCTTATGTAAGCAGGCTGTAAGGATTAAAATATTACTTTTCTGCCGACATGGAGGGAAGAGAAGAGGAGAATGAAGAGGAGCCGGCTACAGAATAAGACCCGGTTGTAGCACGTGCTCCTAGGCACTACGTGAGAGTGAAATATGGGCCATGTATTAATGAGGTAGCACATCTTAGTATTTTACTATTATACTTGAAGGCTACAAAGGTTAGCTATAGATGACATAACAATGTCATATAGCCATCAATTGGCTGTACTATTAACCATGCTCTTAGAAAAGGGGTAAGGACACATGAGAACCCATGTGCAGAGTCCACGAGGAGGATAAGTGCGCATGTGGTTGGGAGACGACTGACCAGAATGTGTAATCATTTGGCCGATATAGAATGTTTTCCTTCAAAAACTATGCTAAAAGAACTCAACTTGTTGAATTACTCCAACACTATTTTTTTGAAAAGGAGGATGACTCCCACCCTCTGCATCTAGGAGATGCATGCAGTCACTTTATTGATTATTCACAAAGATCTTAAAAAATAATACATTAATATGTCTGAAGCCGCTATCTTGGCAATATCTATCGCTACTCATATCCATTGATGAAGGGATGCAGAAAGTGTGAGCCAAATATGCAGACCTCTCACCTAAGACTAACATCTAAAGCTGGAGGCCCCAACCAAGGCACATACCAGGTGTGGGGCATAAAACGGTCCAATGCACTCTCATAGGTCATCATCGCCATCTTCCATCGATCCATCTTCAGAAAAGATACTGACGCATCGACCTTGCCAGGCCTACTATCGACGCTAGAAAACACCTCCTCCATATGTGCGCCCAACGTCTACCACACAACTTTCTTCTTATAGACTCTATTGGGCCTCCAAGCATAGAGTTTTGTAGGATACCAGTAAATTTCCCTCAAGTGAATGATCTAAGTTTTATCAATCTGTGGGTGGTATAGGATGAAGATGGACTCTCTCAAACAACCCTTCAATCAAATACAAGAAATCTATTGCATCCCCAACACACTCAATACAATGGTAAATTGTATAGGCGCACTAGTTCGGTGAAGAGTTGGTGATACAAGTGTAGTATGGATAGTAGATATACGTTTTTGTAATCTGAAATAATAAGAACAACAAGGTACCAAGTGATAAACAGAACATAAACGATATTGCCATGCTTGGAAACAAGGCCTAGGGTTCATACTTTCACTACTGCAATCTCTCAACAGTGCTAACATAATTGAATCATATAACAATCCCTCAACGTGCAACAAAGAATCACTACAAAGTTTCCATCGGAGAACGTAGGACGTAAACGTGTATCAATCCATGTGCCTAGATTACCCCAATGTCACCACAGGAATCGCAAGTTGATTACACAAACATACATCAAGTGACTCAATATAATACCTCATTGTTACCATGGGTATATATCAATATGCAACAAATACATCAAGTGTTCTCAAATTCAAAATATTCCATCCAACATAACAAAACCTTAAAGATCAAGACTCAATTTACCACAACAAGATAGAGAAGGAAAATACCATATGATCCGACTATATCAACAAAGCCAACATCAAGATCATGCCGTATTAAGAACACGAGAGAGAGAGAGAGATCAAATGCATAGCTACTGGTACATACCCTCATCCTTGAGAGTGAACTACTCCCTCCTCATCATGGAGGCCGTTGGGATGATGAAGATGGCCTCCGGTGATCCCTTCCCCCTCCGACAAGGTGCCAGAAAATGGCTTCAGATGGGATCGCTTCGGTGCAGAGGCTTGCAGCGGTGGAGTCAAAGTTCTAGGTTTATTTCTGGGGGTTTCCCTATTTATAAGAATTTCAGAGTTGGAATCACGCGAAACATAGTTATGAGGGGCCCACAAGGTATCCCGGTGCGGTCACCCCCTGGGCACGCCGGGTTGCCTTGTCACCTCCTCGTGGGTCTTCTGATACTACCGTGAAGTTTTGGGGGTCTCTTATGTTCCAAAAAAATCATCAAAAAGTTTTGTTGTGTTTGAACTTCATTTGGTTTGGGTTTTCTGGAAAACCAAAAACAAGCAGAAAAACAACAATTGACACTGGGCATTAGGTTAATACGTTAGTCCATGAAAATCATTTAAAAGTGCACCAAAACCATATAAAATTATTGTAAACATGATCTTAATACTTCATAAACTATAGATACATTGTAGACGTATCAGCATCCCTGAGCTTAATTCCTGCTCGTCCTCGAGTAGGTAAGTGATAAAAAGAAATTATTTATGAAGTCGGAATGCTAGCATAGTGCATAAGTTTGATCAATGATAATTTCAATCACTTTTCCTAGCATCATAACAACTCTTTCTCATAAAACTCATCATGATAAAGTAGCAATCAATTCACATGTTATGGTTCAAACAATGTATTCTCTTGAAACTTAACAACCTATGTTCTTAGTCACCAAACAATTTCAATGCATCTTATTTTCTACAAAGTCTAAGTAAGAGCTCCACATACTCAATTATCATATAGTCTTCTATGATTTCTAATACTCAAATAATAATTTTAGAACGAATAGCATCCATCAAACACAGAGAAAGATAGGGGCTTAATGTTTCGCCTTCCAACTTATTTATCATAGAGATAATTGTCAACAACAATAATTCACGATCAAATATATTTGAATGGCTATATGTGCCTGGATATTTCTCCACCACATAATGCTTGCCAACTAGAGAATAGGTTTGTAACAAGAAATTGACTCAACAAAAATAAAAGTAACAGAAAAAGTAAAAGATAAGCCCTTCATAGAGGGAAGCATGGAATTGCAGAGGTGCCAGAGCTCATTGTTTAAAACAGAGATGAATACATTTTGAGTGGTGTGCCTTTCCTGTCAATGTCACGACTAAGGTATTCAATATCTTTCATGCTAAACACATTATTGGCGGTTCCCATGTAGAAATGGAAAGTTTAACTCCACCTCAACCATTCAATCACAAGCCATGGCTAGCCGAATTCACGGGTGCCCTCCAAACTTTCAACTTTCCAGGGGGAGCTTTTGTTTTATCATATTTTTCTTTTTCATTGATGGGCCTGGGCACCCCAATTACCAACCTCTCTCGTACAAGGACAAGTGAATAAATGCCCATCATGAGAATGACCCACTTAGCATGGAAGATACTAACCACCCCGTCGCCCCATGAGCGGTACGGGCACACAAAACATATGTTTATTTGAAGGTTTTAGAGAAGGCACATGCAAATTTACTTGGAACGACAGGGTAATACCGTATATACTTTGATACGGTGGACGCTCATGGAAAAAACTTGGCTCAAAGATTTGGATGCACAAGTAGTATTCCCGCTTAGTACAGAATTTTGGCTAGCAAAAGATTCTAAACAAGCACCACATGTTGGAGGATCCATAATAATAATATAATTTTGATGCAAATATACCCAACCTTAACTAATTATGTTGTCTTCCTTGTCCAACTTCAACTAATTTTCTCAAGTTATAAAATAATTAATGGGTATTCACAATCATAAAAGATGTCCAAGCTAATATATTTGTAGGTGAAGTTTCTCTTCCATATACTAATCATTCATGAATTTTTTGTATAATCAATATTGTGATTGTCAAATTTCAATAGATTTTACTTTCTAAACCTAATGTGAAACTACTACTAAGCATATGGAACATATATAATTTGAGTTTATGAAATTCGGTTAATTCAACAATTTACTCTTAGGATATAAGTGAAGCACAAGAGTGAATGATAAACTACTCCAAAAAGATATAAGTGAAGATCAAATGAGTAGTTAAATAATTAAGTAGCTATGTGAGGACTCTCTATATCTCTCATTTAAAAGCTTTAAGATCTAAGTATTTTATTCAAACAACAAACTAATAAAAAGAAGCTCCAAGCAAAACACATATCATGTGATGAATACAAATATAGTTCCAAGTGAGGTTACCGATAATGTTGAAGACGAAAGAGGGGAAGCCGTCCGGGGCATCCCCAAGCTTAGACGCTTGATTCATCATTGAATATTACCATGGGGTGCCTAGTGCATCCCCAAGCTTAGGGTCTTGCACTCGTTATTCTTCTCATATCGATATCTCACCCCAAACTTGAAAACTTCAATCACACAAAACTTAATGGAACTGCGTGAGATGTGTTAGCATAATAAAACAAATCATTCACTTGGGTACTATCAAGACAAGATTCATAATTGTTTCCACATAATTCCTACTTTACTCTATCATTTACATAATTTATATTGACCAATAAAAGCCATAAAAATTATAAAACAAGCAAACTATGCATTGAAAACAGAATCTGTCAAAAACAGAACAGTCTGTAATGATCTGAACAAGCACCATATTTCTGCAATTCTAAAAAATATGAAAATTAGGGCAACGCAGGTAATTTGTATATCAATCATGTGTAAAAATTTCAGACCAAGATCACGTTCCATTAATTTATAGGGTTTTCTACACTAAACGCAAAACTTTCTGCATTTGCACAGAATCATGTCAACTATCATCCACACCATCCCAAAGGCTTTACTTGACACATTATTGAAACAAAAGCTATAAAACATGATTACTATAGCAGCTTAATCATGTGAACACACAAAAATAGCAGGTATAAGTATTGGGTTATCTCGCAAAGCGCTTTTTAATGCCTTTTTAGCTAGGCATAATGATTTCAATGATGCTCACATAGAAGTAGTGGATTGAAACATAAGGATGAAGGAAATATGCCCTGGAGGCAATAATAAAGTTATTATTCATTTCCTTATATCATGATAAATGTTTATTATTCATGCTAGAATTGTATTAACCGGAAACATAATACATGTGTGAATACATAGACAAACAGAGTGGCACTAGTATGCCTCTACTTGACTAGCTCGTTGATCAAAGATGGTTATGTTTCCTAACCATAGACATGAGTTGTCATTTGATAAATGGGATCACATCATTAGGAGAATGATGTGATTTACTTGACCCATTCCGTTAGCTTAGCACTTGATCGTTTTAGTTTACTGCTATTGCTTTCTTCATGACTTATACATGTTCCTATGGCTATGAGATTATGCAACTCCCGATTACCGGAGGAACACTTTGTGTGCTACCAAACGTCACAACGTAACTGGGTGATTATAAAGGTGCTCTACAGGTGTCTCCGATGATACTTGTTGAGTTGGCATAGATCAAGATTAGGATTTGTCACTCCGATTGTCAGAGAGGTATCTCCGGGCCCTCTCGGTAATGGACATCACTATAAGCCTTGCAAGAAATGCAATGAATGAGTTAGTTGTGGGATGATGCATTATGGAAACGAGTAAAGAGACTTTCCGGTAACGAGATTGAACTAGGTATTGAGATACCGACGATCGAATCTCGGGCAAGTAACATACCGATGACAAAGGGAACAACGTATGTTGTTATGCGGTTTGACCGATAAAGATCTTCGTAAAATATGTAGGAGCCAATATGAACATCTAGGTTCCGCTATTGGTTATTCACTGGAGACGTGTCTCGGTCATGTCTACATAGTTCTCGAACCCGTAGGGTCCGCATGCTTAACGTTAGGTGGCGATCGATATTATGAGTTTATGTGATTTGATGTACCGAAGGTAGTTCGGAGTCCTGGATGAGATCGGGGACATGATGAGGAGTCTCGAAATGGTCGAGACGTAAAGATCGATATATTGGAAGACTATATTCGGACATCGTAAAGGTTCCGAGTGATTCGGGTATTTTTCAGAGTACCGGGGAGTTACGGGAATACGGGGAAGAAGTGTTGGGCCTCATGGGCCAAGTGGTGGAAGAGAGGAGGCAGGGCACGTGGCCCCCTAGCCCAAACCGAATTGGACTAGGGGGCCTGCCCCCCTTTCCTCCTTTCCTCCCTCTCCTTCCTTCTTCCCTTCCCCTTCCTTTCCTCCTCCTAGCGCGCCCTAGGAGGGCCGGCCGGCCTCCACCCTTGCTCCTTTATATACGGGGGCAGGGGGCACCCTAGAACATTCAAGTTGATCATTGATCCCTTAGCCGTGTGCGGTGCCCCCTCCACCATAATCCACCTCGATCATATCGTAGCGGTGCTTAGGAGAAGCCCTGCATCGGTATCAACATCATCACCGTCATCACGCCGTCGTGCTGACGAAACTCTCCCGTGTAGCTTTGTTGGATCGGAGTTTGTGGGATGTCATCGAGCTGAACGTGTGCTGAACTCGGAGGTGCCGTGCGTTCGGTACTTGGATCGGTCGGATCATGAAGACGTTCGACTAAATCAACCGCGTTCTCATAACCCTTCCACTTATGGTCTACGAGGGTACGTGGACGATACTCTCCCCTCTCGTTGCGATGCATCACCATGATCTTGCGTGTGCATAGGATTTTTTTTTGAAATTACTACGTTCCCCAACAGTGGCATCCGAGCTAGGTTTATGCGTAGATGTTATATGCACGAGTAGAACACAAAGGATTTGTGGGCGTGGGTATATACATATTGCTTGCCGTTACTAGTTGATTCTTGATTCAGCGACATTGTTGGATGAAGCGGCCCAGACCGACATTACGCGTACGCTTACGCGAGACTGGTTCTACCGACGTGCTTCGCACACAGGTGGCTAGTGGGTGTATGTTTCTCCAGCTTTAGTTGAATCGGATTCAATGAACAGGGTTCTTTCTGAAGATCAAAAAGCAATCACTATACCGCGTTGTGGTTTTTTGATGCGTAGGTAAGAACGCTTCTTGCTCAGCCCGTAGCAGCCACGTAAAACTTGCAACAACAAAGTAGAGGACGTCTAACTTGTTTTTGCAGGGCATGTTGTGATGTGATATGGTCAAGACGTGATGAGATATAAGTTGTTGTATGAGATGATCATGTTTTGTTGAAGTTATCGGCAACTGGCAGAAGCCTTATGGTTGTCTCTTTATTGCATAAGATGCAAGTGCCATGTAATTGCTTCACTTTATCGCTATGCGATAGCAATAGTTACAAAAGCAATAGCTGGTGAGACGACCATGTGACGACACGTTGATAAAAGATCAAGATGGTGGAGATCATGGTGTCATGCATGCCGGTAACAATGGAGATCATGACAGTACTTTGGAGATGGAGATCAAAAGCACAAGATGATGATGGCCATATCATGTCACATATTTGGATTGCATGTGATGTTTATCTTTTATACATCTTATTTTTGCTTAGTTCGGCGGTAGCATTATAAGATGATCTCTCACTAAATTTCAAGGTACAAGTGTTATCCCTGAGTATGCACCGTTGCCGAATTTCGTCGTGTCGAGACACCACGTGATGATCGGGTGTGACAAGCTCTACGTTCATATACAATGGGTGCAAGATAGTTTTGCACATGCGGAAATACTTGGGTTAAACTTGACGAGCCTAGCATATGCATATATGGCCTCGGAACACTGAGACCGAAAGGTCGAGTGTGAATCGATATAGTAGATATGATTAACATAGTGATGTTCACCATGGAAAACTACTCCATCTCACGTGATGATCGGACATGGTTTAGTTGATATGGATCACATGATCACTTAGATGATTAGAGGGATGTCTATCTAAGTGGGAGTTCTTAAGTAATATGATTAAATGAACTTAAATTTACCATGAACTTAGTCCTGATAGTATTTGCATATCTATGTTGTAGATCAATAGCTCGCGATGTAGCTCCCCATTTATTTTTGATATGTTCCTAGATAAAAACTAAGTTGAAAGATGTTAGTAGCAATGATGCGGATTGGGTCCGTGATCTGAGGATTATCCTCATTGCTGCACAGAAAAATTATGTCCTTGATGTACCACTAGGTGACAGACCTATTGCAGGAGCATATGCACACGTTATGAACGTTTGACAAAGCTCGGTATGATGACTACTTGATAGTTTAGTGCACCATGATTTACGGCTTAGAACTGGGACTTCAAAAATGTTTTGAACGCCATGGAGCATATAAGATGTTCCAAGAGCTGAAATTGATATTCCAGACTCATGCCCGAGTCGACAGGCACTACTAGGGAAAACCTTATACACAGAAATTTAGCAACAACGCGGGTTAAAAAAGGGCGCTAGTGCTAGATAGCAGTAGCGGTTCAGAATAAACCGCGCTCCAGATACGATCCTAGCAGTAGCGCGTGTGCCCGTAAAAGCTCTACTACTAATATTCCCATTGCTGGAACGATGGGCTACGCATAGCAGTAGCGGCCTTGCGAGAAGCGCGCTACCGCTAGGGCATGAGTAGCAGCGCATTTCCCTGTAACAACGCTACTGCTAATGGAAATAAAATAAAATGAAAAACAAATAGAAAAGTAAATGAAAATAAAAGAAATAGAAAAAGGAGAAAGAAAAAAATAAAATGTAAAGCAAAATAAATGAAAAAGTGAAAAAACAGAGAAAGGCTTAGCTGTAGCGTGTGTTAGTAAGAGGCGCTGTAGCTAACGCAGCTGCAGCGCGTTTCCAGGACCCCCGCTATAGAAACAGAAAAGAAAATAAAAAAGAGAAAAAATTACATATGTATAGCAGTAGCGCATTTTGGAAAAAGCGCTATAGCTACCTTAGCTATAGCGCGTTCTGCGAAACGCGCTACCGCTAGTTTTGACATAACCAAAAAACCGTTCCCCCCCCCGGCCACCACTTGCCCCCCAAATCTCTCAACCCACCCCGCCGCCGTCTCCCTGATTCGCCGTCGTCCCACTTCGCCGCCATCTCCTGCCGACGTCAACGCCCCCGGAGCCACCAGAGCCGTGCGCCGTCGACGCCACCGGAGCCACCCCCAACGCCACGGAGCCGCGCGGCCTCATCAACACCACCGGAGCCGCCGTTGATGCCACCGAATCCTCCCTCGCCACAACTGCCTCCCTCGCTGTCACCGGAGACGCCCCTGCCTCCCTCGCCACCACCGGAGCCATCCTCTGTAAGCCCCACCCCTCCTCTCTCTCATGCATAGGTTAGCTAGTTTAATTATGTTAATTATCTAGGTTAGGGCAAAAATTTACTTAGGGCTTTGACAGAGAAGTAGTTAGGTTAACTAGTTTAATTAGGTTAATTACCTAGGTTAGTGCAAAAATTTAGTTAGGGCTTTGATAGAGAACTAGTCAGGTTAACTAGTTTAATTAGGTTAATTATCTAGGTTATTTAGGCAAGTTTTATTTTAAAGATGATCCCTTCCTAGACTTTTATTGTTGATTATATCTTTTCGTTGAAGTGGTCATGTTGTTTGTGCCCAAGTGGCTTTGTTGTTTGAATGAAGCTGAGTGGCCTATATATGTTTTGCCGGAATGTTGATTCATTTCCGCTCTGGCAAATTTCAGGTTCTCGATTTGTCCACTTTTTAGCAAAGGTCATGCCAAAATTTTACGTGAATTTCGGTATGACTTGTGCTACAAACTAGGACATATCGAGTGCCCAGGATTTGCCGCACTAGGAAGGAGTCAACGTTCTTACAAAACATAGGCCTTTTGTATGTCATTATTCATTTTATTAGGTCTACAATTAATTTACTAGATTTAATCGTAGGAAACATGGCTAGCTATGATGAAGGACAGGGTTCTGGTGATTGCGACGACGTCTACTGGGCGGCAGACTAATTTTTTAGCCTTGCCGACGATCAACCGGTGGCATCAGGAACTGAGACCGACACGCAGACTGGTGATGAGACTGAGACCGGCGCTGAGACTCAGACCGGCATCGAGACCGGCGCTGAGACTGAGAACGGTGCTGAGACTGAGACCGGCGCTGAGACTCATACCGGCATCGAGACCGGCACTGAGACTGAGACCGGCGCTGCCTCGGGGAGCGGAGCCGGTGTAGAACAGAAAGCAAAGAGGCAACGACTTCCTAACAAACTCAAGACTACTAGACTGGTGGTCACGGAGGTGGACGACGGCAATTTTGAGCCAAAGGCGCCCGAGGAAGCGCGTCGATGCTACAGCAATCAAATAGGCTGCATCGTATGGACAACCGCCACCATCAATGATGAGAAACTACCGAAGATAGAAAATATGAGGAGCTCCCTCCTAAAGAAGTTTCACCAGATATTCTTGTTCCCGGGTCAGAATGAGAAGGATTATGAAGATCCAGATGAGGAACCGGCAATGAAGAAGATAAACAAACACGCCATGACCAAGTTTAGCAACGCGTTGGCCGCCTGGAAAATCGAGTGAAAGCCAAGATCATCGACAATAAGGAACCCTACTCCGAGATTGCAAAGGATAATCCGACAATCATGGAAGAGCAGTTTCAAATATTCAAGGAGGCTTGCGAGGCCGAAACTGCCAAAAAAAAGTCTCAGTACATGAAGGGGCTTCAAGAGAGGAACATTGGGAGCCACCACCTCGGAAGCCGTGGTTACAGCAGAAAGAGGTCCAAATGGGCCAAGGAGGACGCGAAAGCCGCGAGTCTTGGCATCCCAGACCCCTTGGCAGATTTCACTGTCCCGCAGGAGCGTGACGTCCTCAGGGCCCGACATCGTTGGGACCCAGTGAACAAGGTTTACGAGACAACACCGGTCATTACAGAGTTCATGAGACTGCTGGTAATTTTAGTTTCTGATCAATTTGACTGCACACGTTAGTCATATTTGTAAACGATCCTTGTGCATTTTGCAGAGAGAGCAGCACCGGATTGCGGCCGAAAGCGACTCGTCGTCTGAGGCATTGGCGAGGCCCAAGTGGGACACTCCATTCAATCGGGCGTTGAACATATTGAAACGACAACCGGTGGATACCCGACCGTTGTATGGACGCGTGCACGGTGTCGGAGACGGCGCCACGTGGAAGAAGTACTACCGTGAGACCACGGAGGAGAGAAAGGAAAGATGGAGGTTAACTGAAGAAAACATCGACAAGAAGGTTGAGATTGCGGTTGAGAAGAAATCATCTCAAACAGTCGCAACAGCGGTAGCTGCCGCAAAACAGGTGGTTGCAGATTTGTCTACTTCCTTGGTGACGGGCGTTATCACTTGGACAAGGCAAAATCAAGAAAAAATGCAGAGGACTTTCCCCTTGCCGACTTCTTGGGGAGCAGCTCGACTAGCGTTGCACCAGCACCTGCTCCCGCACCGGCTCCCGCACCTCCTCCCGCACCGGCTCCCGCACCGGACGTGCTCGGTGGTGCTTCATCTTTGGCTGAGCTCGACGCCCTCACGGTATCTGTCACACCGGCCCCCTTCAATATAAATGTATAATCTCCCTTTTTGTTGCCTTTCGGATGTCTCACGTCACAGACTTTTCTTTGCAGGCCGATGAAACCCCGTGCACCATATTGTACACCATCGTCGACCAGAAGGTGGACGTGGGGAAGGCGAAGATAATGAAGCCGAAGGAACCATTGTTCCACAGCCGGCCGATCCCCCCGAATGTCTTCAAGGTTTCCGTGGCCAGTGTCAAACCGGGCCACGAGAATTTGCCTCCTCCAATACTAGCGGGGGATGACGACGAGACACCGCGGTGGCTTGGTGATTGTTGCAATGGGTGGGTGCTGTTGTGGCCAAAGAGTCTGCTTCGTCTGGAGGCGGCCGGGAGCACACCCACGAGCACGCAGCCTCAACAAGGTATGAACATCAACACCCCACCTACCCAATTAGCGTCGGGTGTCGGGTTGGGTGATAGCGAACGGGGTAAGGAGGAGGCTCCATTAGTCGCTGATGACGTCGCCATGGATGAGGATGAGGACGACGATGGCGCTGAATAGTATGTCTATACTGGAGCCTCCTTAGGGTTTGAGCGTCATGAGTCGGTGCCTGAATTGCCGTCTCAACGTATTATGGACGACCTTCCGGTAGTAAAGAAGTCTAGGAAGAGAGCGAGGAAAGGCAAAAAAGTTGATTCTATGATCCAACCGCCTCAGCAGCCTCGGCTTCAGGACCGTATAGATATCCCCGATGCGGATAAATGGCATATCCCCGGTCAACCAATCCTACCTGCAACAGCGCTACGGGCCAGATTCGACGATCTAAGGAGATTTCATGACGATGTGTTGCGGGTAGAGAAAGGCCTCATCGCCTCGAAAGAACCAGGATACCCACTCTACGTGGTTAACATTCCGCGGCAAATGTCGTACGTCGACAGCTTCCCCGCGGATAAGTTCTTCCTCCGATTCGATTACATATTTGACATGTTTCACGTGAAGAAGCTGGATTTTATGTTTGTCCGCCTTTATGCCTTGCACATGAACTACATCATCGGGGTTGAGCAGATATCTAATATCTTTGTCGCTGAACCGTACTACATGCACGAGGGCTTCTTGGGAGTCTGCGCAAAGCACCGTGAATACGCGAGGGATTACATTGTCACTTTCATGCTCGCCAATAAGGACAAGGAGGCGATTCTCGTGCCTTATCATCCCATGTAAGTCATCCGCGCTGCTATCCTTCCTTCGATTTCAATCATTCATTTGCACGGTGGAGGCTAATTAATTTGAGGTGTACTTATTTTGCGCAACGGCGGGCGCACCGTCCTCATCATCCTCTACCCCCGATTCTCCCACGCTCTTTACTTAGACTCGTCGAAGAACATTCACAAAAAGGATTACACCCACATCAAGGATGTTCTCGACAGTGCTATGTTTTACTACCAAGCAAGGGGTGGAGAGGTCAGGGACAAGAAGACAAGGGGCGGCAGGGCCGCCTTCGGCCATAAGACCGACTTCTGCTGCATACAGCAACCGAACGATTCTCTTAATGATGGATTCTATGTCCTAAACCACATGCTGGAGTACAGACGGGATCACCAGAACCTTCGCATGTCACCTAGATCCGGCGATGCCCATATTCTGCAATGGGCAAAGGACATAGGAGATATCGAGGATCATCGACTTCGAGCTGAGTTCTATAACATCCAATGCGAACTTGCCCAAATCATCATGAAGGAGGTCGTCGGAAAAATAGGCATGTTCTATGGAGAAGGAAAAATGTCGCGGGAAGACGTACGAACATGGATAGCCTCTCAGCGTCTCGACATGAAGCCTTTCACTAAGCTCAAGGACTATCTCCCTGACTTGGATGGATGGAACGACATGTTGGAGTGATTGTCGATATATGACAATGTGTCCGTTTAGTCCATACTTTCTGTATGAAAAAACTTTGAGTTATGCACGGTGAAACTTTATTTGTGATGTAATTAAACCGTCCTCCTCCTCTACTAGTGAAAATCACTCTAGTTAGGGCATTTTGGGGTACGATGAACTTTGTTATTTATGCTTATGATATGTTGTTTCTATTTTTGCCAAGTCTGTCTCTTTCTGTTGCTCAACTATATATGTTGCATATCATCGACTCATGTGACGATGCAGGTGCATAGATCATAGATGGCGAATAAGTGCTACGCCAGGAGTATATATACGACAAGTGGCTGGAGTGTCAGGCCCAGGTGTACTGGTTTCCGGTTTCCGAGCGACAGGCAGTAGTTAGTTTAGGTTCACACTAATGCGAGAGAGGGATACGAACTCATGTACTCAAAGTGATAGCTCTTCTCTCATATATCATTGTTTAGATGGATGACGATGTATTTGCAAGTAATCGAGACTTGTATCACTATTTTCGAGATGATGACAAGAGACCACTTTGTGTTGGATGATGATTATGATGAGACTATTTGTATGTATATGCTATGATTACATCTATGGTCTCGCAGGCATTTGTATGTGTATCATGATGACATTTGTATGTGCTAAAGATTCTTCTATAAAGCCTGTTCAAATACAAAACAAATATGCCAAAAAAAACTACTAAAATTATCAGTAGCGAGTGGAGAAAAGTTAGCAGCAGCGCGCACAGAAGAAGTGCGCTACAGCTATTAGCAGTAGCGAGCTTCCACTAAGCGCGCTGCTGCTACACTTGTGTAGCAGTAGCGTTGGTGAGCACGCGCTACTGCTATGTGTTAGCTATAGCGCATTATTAGTAGCACCGGTCCGCGCGCTACCGATACACCTAAAACCCGCGCTGCTGCTAGCCTTTCCCTAGTAGTGAGGTTTGAGACCTCTGACAAGTACTTTGCCTACAAGATGGAGGAGAATAGCTCTGCTGGTGAGCATGTGCTTAGAATGTCTGAGTACTACAATCACTTGAATCAAGTGGGAGTTAATCTTCCAGATAAGATAGTGATTGACAGAGTTCTCTAGTCACTATCACCAAGTTACTAGAACTTCATAATGAACTATAATATGCAAGGGATAACAGAAACGATTCCCAAGCTCTTCGTGATGCTAAAATCGATGAAGGTAGAAATCAAGAAAAACATCAAGTGTTGATGGTTGACAAGACCACTAGTTTCAAGTAAAAGGGCAAGGGAAAGAAAGGGAACTTCAAGAAGAATGGCAAGCAAGTTGCCACTCCCATGAAGAAGCCTAAAGCTAGACCCAAGCCTGAAACTGACTGCTTCTACTGCAAAGGAAATGGTCACTGGAAGTGGAACTGCCCTAGATACTTGGCGGATAAGAAGGATGGCAAAGTGAACAAAGGTATATTTGATATACATGTTATTGATGTCTACTTTACTAGTGTTCATAGCAACCCCTCGGTATTTTGATACTGGTTCAGTCACTAAAGAGTAGTAACTCAAAACGGGAGTTGCAGCATGAACATAGACTAGTTAAGGGTGAAGTGACGATGTGTGTTGGAAGTGGTTCCAAGATTGATATGATCATCATCGCACACTCCCTATACTTTCGGGATTAGTGTTAAACCTAAATAAATGTTATTTGGTGTTTGCGTTGAGCATGAATATGATTTGATCATGTTTATTGCAATATGATTATTCATTTAAGTCAAAGAATAATTGTTATTCTATTTACATGAATAAAACCTTCTATGGTCATACACTCAATATAAATGGTTTATTGAATCTCGATCGTAGTGATACACATATTCATAATATTAAAACCAAAAGATGCAAAGTTAATAATGATAGTGCAACTTATTTGTGGCACGGCCGTTTAGGTCATATTGGTGTAAAGCGCATGAAGAAAATCCATGCTGATTGGCTTTTGAAATCACTTGATTATGAATCAGTTGATGCTTGCGAACCATGCCTCATAGGCAAGATGACTAAGACTCTGTTCTCCGGAACAATGGAGCGAGCAACTGACTTATTGGAAATAATACATACTGATGTATGCAGTCTGATGAGTGTTGAGACTTGTGGCGGGTATTGTTATTTTCTGACCTTCACAGATGATTTGAGCAGATATGGGTATATCTACTTGATGAAACATAAGTCTGAAACATTTGAAAAGTACAAAGAATTTTAGAGTGAAGTGGAAAATTATCGTAACAAGAAAATAAAGTTTCTACGATCAGATCGTGGAGGAGAATATTTGAGTTACGAGTTTGGTCTTCATTTGAAACAATGCGGAATAGTTTCGCAACTCATGCCACCTGGAACACCACAGCGTAATGGTGTGTCCGAACGTCGTAATCGCACTTTACTAGATATGGTGCGATCTATGACGTCTCTTACTGATTTACCGCTATCGTTTTGGGGTTATGCATTAGAGACAGCTGCATTCACCTTAAATAGGGCACATCTAAATCCGTTGAGATGACACCGTATGAACTATGGTTTGGCAAGAAACCAAAGCTATCATTTCTTAAAGTTTGGGGTTACGATGCTTATGTGAAAAAGTTTCAAACTGATAAGCTCAAACCCAAATCGGAGTAGTGCTTCTTCATAGGATACCCAAAAGAAACCATTGGGTACACCTTCTATCACAGATCCGAAGGCAAGATATTTTGTTGCTAAAAGTGGATCCTTTCTAGAGAAGAAGTTTCTCTCAAGTGGGAGGAATGTAGAACTTGATAAGGTAATTGTACCTTCTCCCAAATTGGAAAGTAGTTCATCACAAAAATCAGTTCTAGTGATCTCTACACCAATTAGTGAGGAAGCTAATGATGATGATCATGAAACTTCAGATCAAGTTACTACCGAACCTCATAGGACAACCAGAGTATGGTCCACACCAGAGTGGTACGGTAATCCTTTCTGGAAGTCATGTTACTTGACCATGACGAACCTACGAACTATGAGGAAGCGATGATGAGCCCAGATTCCGCAAAATGGCTTGAGGCCATGAAATCTGAGACGAGATCCATGTATGAGAACAAAGTGTGGACTTTGATTGACTTGCCCGATGATCGGTGAGTCATTAAGAATAAATGGATCTTCAAGAGGAAGACAGACGCTGATAGTAGTGTTACTGTCTACAAAGCTCGACTTGTTGCAAAAGGTTTTCGACAAGTTCAAGGGGTTGACTACGATGAGACTTTCTCACCCATAGCAATGCTTAAGTCTGTCCGAATCATGTTAGAAGTTGCCGCATTTTATGAAATCTAGCAAATGCATGTCAAAACTCCATTCCTTAATGGATTTCTTAAAGAAGAGTTGTATATGATGCAACCAGAAGGTTTTGTCGATCCTAAAGGTGCTAACAAAGTGAGCAAGCTCCAGCGATCCATCTATGGACTGGTGCAAGCATCTCGGAGTTGGAATATATGCTTTGATAAAGTGATCAAAGCATATGGTTTTATACAGACTTGCGGTGAAGCCTGTGTTTACAAGAAAGTGAGTGGGAGCACTACAACATTTCTGATAAGTATATGTGAATGACATATTGTTGATCAGAAATAATGTAGAATTTTCTGGAAAGCATAATGGAGTGTTTGAAAAGAGTTTTTCAAAGAAAGACCTCGATGAAGTTGCTTACACATTAAGCATCAAGATCTATAGAGATAGATCAAAACGCATGATGAGTTTTTTCAATGAGTACATACCTTGAGAAGATTTTGAAGTAGTTCAAAATGGAACAGTCAAAGAAGGAGTTATTGCCTGTGTTGCAAGGTGTGAAGTTGAGTAAAGACTCAAAACCCGACCACAACAGAAAATAGAAAGAGAATGAAAAGTCATTCCCTCTGCCTCAGTCATAGGTTCTATAAACTATGCTATGCTGTTTACCAGTCCTATTGTATACCTTAGAATGATTCTCGCAAGGGAGTACAATAGTGATCTAGGAGTAGATCACTAGACAGCGGTCAAAATTATCCTTAGAGGACTAAGGAAATATTTCTCGATTATGGAGGTGATAAAAGAGTTCGTCGTAAAGAGTTACTCTAAATCTCGATCTGGATACATATTGAAAGTGGGAGCAATTAGCTAGAGTAGCTCCGTGTAGAGCATTGTATACATAGAAATTTGCAAAATACATACGGATCTGAATGTTGCAGACCCGTAGGCTAAACTTCTCTCACAAGCAAAACATGATCACTCTTTGGGTGTTAATCATATAGCGATGTGAACTAGATTATTGACTCTAGTAAACCCTTTGGGTATTAGTCACATGGAGATGTGAACTAATCACATAAAGATGTGAACTAGAATATTGACTCTAGTGCAAGTGGGAGACTGAAGGAAATATGCCCTAGAGGCAATAATAAAGTTATTATTTATTTCCTTATATCATGATAAATGTTTATTATTCATGCTAGAATTGTATTAACCGAAAACATAATACATGTGTGAATACATAGACAAACAGAGTGTCACTAGTATGCCTCTACTTGACTAGCTCATTGATCAAAGATGGTTATGTTTCCTAACCATAGACATGAGTTGTCATTTGATAAATGGGATCACATCATTAGGAGAATGATGTGATTGACTTGACCCATTCCGTTAGCTTATCACTTGATCGTTTTAGTTTACTGCTATTGCTTTCTTCATGACTTATACATGTTCCTATGACTATGAGATTATGCAACTCCCGATTACCGGAGGAACACTTTGTGTGCTACCAAACGTCACAACTTAACTGGGTGATTATAAATGTGCTCTACAGGTGTCTCCGATGGTACTTGTTGAGTTGGCATAGATCAAGATTAGGATTTGTCACTCCGATTGTCGGAGAGGTATCTCTGGGCCCTCTCGGTAATGCACATCACTATAAGCCTTGCAAGCAATGAAACTAATAAGTTAGTTGCGGGATGATGCATTATGAAAACGAGTAAAGAGACTTGCCGGTAATGAGATTGAACTAGGTATTGAGATACCGACGATCGAATCATGGGAAAGTAACATACCGATGACAAAGGGAACAACGTATGTTGTTATGCGGGTTGACCGATAAAGATCTCCATAGAATATGTAGGAGCCAATATGAACATCCAGGTTCCACTATTGGTTATTCACTGGAGACGTGTCTTGGTCATGTCTACATAGTTCTCGAACCCGTAGGGTCCGCACGCTTAACGTTAGGTGACGATCGGTATTATGAGTTTATGTGATTTGATGTACCGAAGGTAGTTCGGAGTCCCGGATGAGATCGGGGACATGACGAGGAGTCTCGAAATGGTCGAGACATAAAGATCGATATATTGGATGACTATATTCGGACATCGGAAAGGTTCCGAGTGATTCAGGTATTTTTCGAAGTACCGGGGAGTTACGGGAATACGGGGAAGAAGTATTGGGCCTCATTGGCCAAGTGGTGGAAGAGAGGAGGCAGGGCACGCGGCCCAAACCGAATTGGACCAGGGGTCTGGCTGAAAGAACATGTGGTGCCCCCATGTTTGGTTTTGGTAATTGATGACAATCTCTATGGACTAATGGTTGCCTTGAGTTATATTTGAAGGTTTTGTCCATAGGATTTTCTAGGAGTACATGTGTTGGTTTCAAGGAGAGTTTGTATCGACCAAGGTGCTATTCAAGGAATTACCTAAATATTGGTCATGTGAGAGTTGAGCTTATTGCAAGCATGTCTTGAAGAAGAAGATTGTGTGATCATTCATGCTTACCTTCAAGGCATCATCCAAATGAAGAGAGTTGGAAAGGTTCAAGGTTGATCAAGACTAAGTAGAGAGTGAATCAAGTTGATCAAATCACAAAGCATAGAAGATGTACCGAGAGGGATAAAGTGATCCCATGGTACGGTAAGCATTGACCATTACACTTTGTGTACTAACCCATAGTCTTCGTGAGAGTTCCTTGTGAGGTTAGGTTGCGGTGTGCAAATTCAAGTGAAGCATCACGAAGAGATCAAATGCTTGACGCTTGCCTTCCATTGTGGTGACAATGGACTTGTGAATATGTTTGGAAGAGTGGCTCACCCATAGTGGAGTATGGGGGAGCAACCAACTAGTCTTCATCGAGCCAACACAATCAAGAAAGGTGGTCCAACTTGAGGGAGTCAAGATCGTCATCATCTAGCTCAAGTGGACCATGTGCAAGGCAAAGGTTTTCCCTTGATAGGTTTTCTATTTTACCGGTCTCATGATGGTGGTTGGGAGACCGGGTTATTGGATCGATTGACGTACTATCAAGGGGGGCTCTCGATGAGTAGCTTGATCGTATCATTCGTAGAGAGCTCAAACCATTGCATCCTTCCATCATATTTCTTGGTTCTTGTTTGCTTATCTTTGTGAGTCTTATAGCTTATGGTCATCTTGATGACAAGCTTGCGTTGATCGAAAACGGAGTTTGCATGCATCTTCTATGATGTTTTCGGTGTTGGAGGTTTTACAGGTCTTTTCCGAGGAAGGGTTGATACGTCTCCAACGTATCTATAATTTTTGATAGTTCCATGCTATTATATTATCAACCTTCGATGTTCTATATGCATTTATATGCTATTTTATATGATTTTTGGGACTAACCTATTAACATAGAGCCCAATGCCAGTTTCTGTTTTTTTCCTTGTTTTGAGTTTTATAGAAAAGGAAAACCAAACGGAGTCCAATTGACGTGCCAATTTTTGACGATTTTTTATGGACCAAAAGAAGACCCCGGAGTAAAAGAGTTGGGCCAGGAGAGTCCCGGGCTGCCCACGAGGGTGGGGGGCGCGCCCACCGCCTGGGCGTGGTCCCCTGCCTCGCGGACAACCCGGACACCCCCCTGACGTGAGACCTACGCCAAAAAATCCTATAAATACTGAAACCTCCAGAAAACAGAATAGATCGGGCGTTCCACCGCCAGAAGCCTCCGTAGCCACCGAAAGCCAATCTAGACCCGTTCCGGCACCCTGCCAGAGGGGGGAATCCCTCTCCGGTGGCCATCTTCATCATCCCGGTGCTCTCCATGACGAGGAGGGAGTAGTTCTCCCTCGGGGATGAGGGTATGTACCAGTAGCTATGTGTTTGATCTCTCTCTCTGTCTCTCTCTCTCTCTCTCTCGTGTTCTTGAGGTGATACGATCTTGATGTATCGCGATCTTTGCTATTATATTTGGATCTTATGATGTTTCCCCCCTCTACTCTCTTGTAATGGATTGAGTTTTCCCTTTGAAGTTATCTTATCGGATTGAGTCTTTTAAGGATTTGAGAACACTTGATGTATGTCTTGCGTGGGATACCTGTGGTGACAATGGGGTATTCTATGATCCACTTGATGTATGTTTTGGTGATCAACTTGCGGGTTTCGTGACCTTGGGAATCTATGCATAGGGGTTGGCACATGTTTTTGTCTTGACTCTCTGGTAGAAACTTTGGGGCACTCTTTGAGGTTCTATGTGTTGGTTGAATAGATGAATCTGAGATTGTGTGATGCATATCGTATAATCATACCCACGGATACTTGAGGTGACATTGGAGTATCTAGGTGACATTAGGGTTTTGGTTGATTTGTATCTTAAGGTGTTATTCTAGTACGAAGTCTAGGGCTATTTGTGACACTTATAGGAATAGACCAACGGATTGATTGGAAAGAATAACTTTGAGGTGGTTTCGTACCCTACCATAATCTCTTCGTTTGTTCTCCGCTGTTAGTGACTTTCGAGTGACTCTTTGTTTCATGTTGAGGGATAGTTATGTGATCCAATTATGTATTATTGTTGAGAGAACTTGCACTAGTGAAAGTATGAACCCTATTCCTTGTTTCCTAGCATTGCAATACCGTTTGTGCTCACTTTTATCATTAGTTACCTTGCTGTTTTTATATTTTCAGATTAGAAAAACCTTTATCTACCATCCATATACCACTTGTATCACCATCTCTCCGCCGGACTAGTGCACCTATACAATTTACCATTGTATTGGGTTTGTTGGGGACACAAGAGACTCTTTGTTATTTGGCTGCAGGGTTGCTTGAGAGAGACCATCTTCATGCTACGCCTCCTACGGATTGATAAACCTTTGGTCATCCACTTGAGGGAAATTTGCTACTATCCTACAAGCCTCTGCACTTGGAGGCCCAACAACGTCTACAAGAAGAAGGTTGTGTAGTAGACATCAAGCTCTTTTCTGGCGCTGTTGCCGGGGAGGTGAGTGCTTGAAGGTATATCTTTAGATCTTGCAATCGAGTCTTTTAGTTTCTTGTTTTATCACTAGTTTAGTTTATAAAAGAAAATTACAAAAAAATGGAATTAAGTTTGCCTCATACGCTTCATCTTTTTAATATCTTTCGTGAGTATGATGGAAAGGAAAATTGTGCCAAAGTGCTAGAAGAGGAATGTATTAAAATGTTTGGCACTAAATCTTTGAATGATGAGCATGATTGCAATGTTGTTAGTATGAACTCCTTGAATATCCATAGTACTAATGATGATTGCACTAGTTATGATGAAAATGTCTCCTATAAACATGTCAATTTTTGTGGAGTGCATTGGGTTTGCATGTACACACCAAATAGGGAAGATAGATATTGCAAGAGGCATAAGCATTTAGAAACTAAATTGTTGCAAGAAAGGCTAGATGTTTGTGCTGAAAATTTAAATTTCTTAGCCGTACCTCTGAACTTCGCAATGAACGTGATCATTTCAGTACCCAATGCAAATTGTTTCATGATCGTATCGTGTCCAAAAATTGTGATGACTTGATTTCTCTTGCACATCATAATGAACTTAGTTTGCTCTTGGGTTATGAAGAAATTAAACGTATAACTAAGGTTATTCTAGAATTTGCCCTTTATAGAGTTCTTAATTTGGATCTAGGAGAAATTTATATGTATTATGAGGTGAATTGCATTGAAAACCCTTATATTGCCAATTACATAAAGAAAAGAAAACAAATAGAGGATGAAGAGAATACTAATGAAAGGGAAGAGACTTCTGAATATCCTCCTATTATTTCTTATGATGAATCAGGTAACGTGGAGGCGCCTTCTATTCAACCAATCTCATTAATAAGGAGCTCCAAAAAGAGGACTGAACCCACACATGATGTGGTGAAAAAGAAGAAAAGAAAAAGGAAGAGATGTAAAAAGATATCTCTCCCAAATAATGCTGCTCCTATTACTGTTGTGCCTCATGAAAATATAATTGTGGAAGATGATGCACTTGGTGATGATCTCGTTATGCCTATTGCTTGTTGTGATGATTATGATTGGGAAGATAATGATACTTCTTATGATCTTGAAAATCTTTTTGGCACTTGCTTGGAAGAATATGGTAATTGCTATACTATTGGTGCTATCCATGCTATTGATGATGAGAGTGATTATGCTTATGATATGAAAAGGCCCAAGCTTGGGGATGATATGTTTGAAGAAGATGATGTTTTTGAGAATATATTTGCTGCAATTAATGTTTGTCCCAAGCTTGGGGATGCTGCGTTTAATGAAGATGATATTTTTAGTCTCCCAAGTCTTGATATGCAAACTTATAATGATGATAGCATGCCTCATACTTATTATGATTACATTGATGAAAGTGGATTTGGAGAGGTCATGACTTATTTAGTAATGATTCCACTATCTTGGAAGAGGTTTCAATCGATTATGATGAGAAAAAAGTTGCTACTTATGATAATTATTGTGATGATACATATGCTATAAAAAGTAGTGATGATTATATTTATAAAACTTGTCATGATTAGGATTACCCTTTTTCTAAACATTACTCTTTTAATGTGGAAACAATTTATAGTATTCGAGTCTCTTATGATACTCCCACTATTCCGATTGAGAAGAATTTTGCTTATGTGGAGAGTAATAAAACTTATATGCTTGTAGATTATGAAAAGAATGCTTTATGTGATAGTTATATTATTTAATTCATTCATGATTCTACTGAAAATTATTATGAGGGAGGAACATATGCTTGTAGGAATTGCAATAATTTCAAGTTTCCTCTCTATGTGCTTAAAATTTTGAAGTTATGCTCGTTTTTCCTTCCTATGCTAGTTGATTATTGTTTCCATAAATTGTTTGATCACAAAATCCCTATGCATAGGAAGTGGGTTAGACTTAAATGTGCTATTCATATCCTTCATGATGCTCTCTTTATGTTACAATTCTTATCTTTTATGTGAGCATCGTTGAAATCATCATGCCTAGCTCGGGGCGATAAACGATAGCGCTTGTTGGGAGGCAACCCAATTTTATTTTAGCTCCTTGCTTTTTGTTCATGTTTAGTAATAAATAATTCATATAGCCTCTGTATATATGTGGTTTTATTTTTTTATTTAGTGTTTGTGCCAAGTAGAACCTTTGGGAAGACTTGGGGAAAGTCTTTGCGATCATGCTGTAAAAAACAGAAACTTTAGCGCTCACGAGAATTGATGCCAGTTTTTATTGGAGAGTGATATTGAGTTAATTCTTTTTGCATATGATTAATAGACAAATTACTCAGGTCCTGAAATTTATTTTAGAATTTTTGGGGTTCCATAAGTATACGTTTTATCCAGATTACTACAGACTGTTCTGTTTTTGACAGATTCTGTTTTTCGTGTGTTGTTTGCTTATTTTAATGAATCTATGGCTAGTAAAAGAGTTTATAAACCATAGAGAAGTTGGAATACAGTAGGTTTAACACCAATATAAATAAGTAATGAGTTCATTACAGTACCTTGAAGTGGTGTTTTCTTTTCTTTCACTAACGGAGCTTATGAGTTTTCTGTTAAGTTTTGTGTTGTGAAGTTTTCAAGTTTTGGGTAAAGATTCGATGGACTATGGAATAAGGAGTGGCAAGAACCTAATATTGGGGATGCCCAAGGCACCACAAGTTAATATTCAAGGACAACCAAGATACTAAGCTAGGGGATTCCCCGGAAGGCGTCCCCTCTTTCGTCTTCGTTCATCGGTAACTTTACTTGGAGCTATATTTTTATTTACCACATGATATGTGTTTTGCTTGGAACGTCATTTTATTTTATTTAGTTTTGCTTGCTGTTTGAATAAAATACCAAGATCTGAAATTATTAAATGTTAGAGAGTCTTCACATAGTTGCATAATTATTCGACTACTCATTGATCTTCACTTATATCATTCAAAGTAGTTTGTTGTTGCTCTAGTGCTTCACTTATATATTTTTAGAGCACGATGGTGGTTTTATGTTATAGAAATTAATTAACTATCATGATTCACTTATATCATTTTGAGAGTCTTTAGAACAGCATGGTAGTTTTCTTTGGTTATGAAACTAGTCCTAATATGATGGGCATCCAAGAGGGATATAATAAAATCTTTCATATGAAGTGCATTGAATACTATGAGTAGTTTGATACTTGATGATTGTTTTGAGATAGAGGATGGTAATATTAGAGTCATTCTAGTTGAGTAGTTGTGAATTTGAGAGATACTTGTGTTAAAGTTTGTGATTCCCGTAGCATGCACGTATGGTGAACCGTTATGTGATGAAGTCGGAGCATGATTTATTTATTGATTGTCTTCCTTATGAGTGGCGGTCGGGGATGAGCGATGGTCTTTTCCTACCAATCTATCCCCCTAGGAGCATGCGCGTAATACTTTGTTTCGATAACTAATTGATTTTTGCAATAAGTATGTGAGTTCTTTATGACTAATGTTGAGTCCATGGATTATACGCACTCTCACCCTTCCACCATTGCTAGCATCTCTAGTACCGCACAACTTTCGCTGGTACCATAAACCCACCATATATCTTCCTCAAAACAGCCACCATACCTACCTATTATGGCATTTCCATAGCCATTCCAAGATATATTTCCATGCAACTCTCCACCATTCCGTTTATTATGACACGCTTCATCATTCTCATATTGCTTTGCATGATCATGTAGTTGACATCTTATTTGTGGCAAAGCCACCGTTCATAATTCTTCCATACATGTCACTCTTGAGTCATTGCACATCCCGGTACACCACCGGAGGCATTCACATAGAGTCATATTTTGTTCTAAGTATCGAGTTGTAATTCTTGAGTTATAAGTAAATAAAAATGTGATGATCATCATTATTAGAGCATTGTCCCAGTGAGGAAAGGATGATGGAGACTATGATTCCCCCACAAGTCGGGATGAGACTCCGGTCGAAAAAATAAAAATAAATAAATAAAAAGGCCAAAGAAGCCCAAATAAAAAAAGAGAGAAAAAAAGAGGACATAAAAAAGAGAGAAAGGCCCAAAAAAATGAGAGAAAAAGAGACAAGGGACAATGCTACTATCCTTTTACCACACTTGTTCTTCAAAGTAGCACCATGATCTTTATGATAGAGAGTCTCCTATGTTGTCACTTTCATATACTAGTGGGAATTTTACATTATAGAACTTGGCTTGTATATTCCAATGATGGGCTTCCTAAAAATGCCTTAGGTCTTCGTGAGCAAGCAAGTTGGATGCACACCCACTAGTTTCTTTTGTCGAGCTTTCATACACTTATAGCTCTAGTGCATCCGTTGCATGGCAATCCCTACTCACTCACATTGATATCTATTGATGGGCATCTCCATAGCCCGTTGATACGCCTAGTTGATGTGAGACTATCTTCTCCTTTTTGTCTTCTCCACAACCACCATTCTATTCCACCTATAGTGCTATGTCCATGGCTCACGCTCATGTATTGCGTGAAGATTGAAAAGTTTGAGAACATCAAAAGTATGAAACAATTGCTTGGCTTGTCATCGGGGTTGTGCATGATTTAAATATGTTGTGTGGTGAAGATGGAGCATAGCCAGACTATATGATTTTGTAGGGATAGCTTTCTTTGGCCATGTTATTTTGAGAAGACATGATTGCTTTGTTAGTATGCTTGAAGTATTATTATTTTTATGTCAATATTAAACTTTTGTCTTGAATCTTATGGATCTGAATATTCTTGCCACAATAAAGAGAACTACATGGATAAATATGTTAGGTAGCATTCCACATCAAAAATTCTGTTTTATCATTTACCTACTCGAGGACGAGCAGGAATTAAGCTTGGGGATGCTGATACGTCTCCATCGTATCTATAATTTTTGATTGTTCCATGCTATTATATTATCAACCTTGGATGTTTTATATGCATTTATATGCTATTTTATATGATTTTTGGGACTAACCTATTAACCTAGAGCCCAGTGCCAGTTTCTGTTTTTTCCTTGTTTTTGAGTTTTACAGAAAAGGAATACCAAACGGAGTCTAATTGACGTGCCAATTTTTTACGATTTTTTATGGACCAAAAGAAGACCCCGGAGTAAAAGAGTTGGGCCAGGAGAGTCCCGGGCTGCCCACGAGGGTGGGTGGCGTGCCCACCCCCCTGGGCGTGGGCCCCTGCCTCATGGACAACCCGGAGACCCCCCTGACGTGAGACCTACGCAAAAAAAAATCCTATAAATACTGAAACCTCCAGAAAACAGAATAGATCTGGAGTTCCGCCGCCAGAAGCCTCCGTAGCCACCGAAAGCCAATCTAGACCTGTTCCCGCACCCTGCCGGAGGGGGGAATCCCTCTCCGGTGGCCATCTTCATCATCCTGGTGCTCTCCATGACGAGGAGGGAGTAGTTCTCCCTCGGGGCTGAGGGTATGTACCAGTAGCTATGTGTTTGATCTCTCTCTCTCTCTCGTGTTCTTCAGGTGATACGATCTTGATGTATCACGAGCTTTGCTATTATTGTTGGATCTTATGATGTTTGCCCCCTCTACTCTCTTGTAATGGATTGAGTTTTACCTTTGAAGTTATCTTATCGGATTGAGTCTTTTAAGGATTTGGGAACACTTGATGTATGTCTTGCGTGGGATACCTGTGGTGACAATGGGGTATTCTATGATCCACTTGATGTATGTTTTGGTGATCAACTTGTGGGTTCCATGACCTTGGGAATCTATGCATAGGGGTTGGCACACGTTTTCGTCTTGACTCTCCGGTAGAAACTTTGGGGCACTCTTTGAGGTTCTATGTGTTGGTTGAATAGATGAATCTGAGATTGTGTGATGCATATCGTATAATCATACCCACGGATACTTGAGGTGACATTGGAGTATCTAGGTGACATTAGGGTTTTGGTTGATTTGTATCTTAAGGTGTTATTCTAGTACGAAGTCTAGGGCTATTTGTGACACTTATAGGAATAGACCAACGGATTGATTGGAAAGAAAAACTTTGAGGTGGTTTCGTACCCTACCATAATATCTTCGTCTGTTCTCCGCTATTAGTTACTTTGGAGTGACTCTTTGTTGCATGTTGAGGGATAGTTATGTTTTTTTTGAGGAACGAGGGATAGTTATGTGGTCCAATTATGTTATTATTGTTGAGAGAACTTGCACTAGTGAAAGTATAAACCCTAGGCCTTGTTTCCTTGCATTGCAATACCGTTTGTGCTCACTTTTATCATTAGTTACCTTGCTGTTTTTATATTTTCAGATTACAAAAACCTTTATCTACCATCCATATACCACTTGTATCACCATCTCTTCACCAAACTAGTGCACCTATACAAATTACCATTGTATTGGGTGTGTTGGGGAAACAAGAGACTCTTTGTTATTTGGTTGCAGGGTTGCTTGAGAGAGACCATTCATCCTACGCCTCCTATAGATTGATAAACCTTAGGTCATCCACTTAAGGGAAATTTGCTACTGTCCTACAAACCTCTGCACTTGGAGGCCCAACAATGTCTACTAGAAGAAGGTTGTGTAGTAGACACCAAGGGTTCTCACCATTTTCTTATGATCCTTTTCTCATTTGCTTCTTATTGTTAGTTCTTTCAAGATTGTGTTAGCCCTTGTCGCTAGCTTTCCAACAAACTTGGTTTCGTTGAATTCGGAGTCCGTTTGCAGAAGTTGTGGCTATTTTGGTAAAGGCTGCAGCGGTACTACCGCGGCTAGAGCAGATGTAATTTTTTAATACCGCTCCCGAGCTATACTAGCGCGGCTCCTGAGCGGTAGTACCACTCCGGACCAAAATCTCGTGTTTTGCTCAGCATAAGTAGGCACGGAAGTTTTTTTAGTACCGCTCGCAAGCAGTAGTACCGCTACCATTTGCGGTAGTACCGCTATCCCTAGCGGTAGTACCGTGAGGTCGAGCGGTAGTACCGCTCCGGCGGTTCTACTGGCCTTTTTCCTCCCCACTGTTGTTTTTCAAAGGGGTACTACCACCCTAGCGGTAATACTGCTCCTTGGAGCGGTAGTACCGCTCTGTGCGGGCTGGGAGCATAACGGTTGGATTTTTCCCCACCAATAAAAGGGGGTCTTCTTCCCCAATGAACCTTATCTCTTTAGCTCGTGTTCTTCCCCCATTGTTGACCTTCTTCGAGCTTGCTAACTCTCAATCCCTCCAATGATTCTTCCTAGTTCTTGAGGGAAAAGAGAGAGGAGATCTAGATCCACGTTTCCACCAATCACTTTCTCCTCTAAGTGAGGGGAACCCCTTGGATCTAGATCTTGGAGTTCTTGGTGTTCTCCTTCTTGTTCTTCCTCTCATTTTCCTCCCTAGCATTAGTTGCTTCGGTGGGATTTGAGAGAGAAGGACTTGGGCACTCCGTGTGCCCTTGCCATTGCATTTGGTGCATCGGTTTGAGTTCTCCACGGTGATACGTGGAAGTTACAAGTTGAGAAGCTTATTACTCTTGGGTGCTTGGTACCCTTGAGCTTGTTCCTCTTGGGTGCTTGGGTGCCCTAGATGATTGGTGGTGTCCGGAGCTCAATCATTGTGGTGTAAACTCCGGGCAAGCGTCGGGGTATCCAATTAGGTTGTGGAGATCGTTCCGAGCAATTTGACGGGTTTCGGTGACCGCCCCCAAGGGTTTCCAAAGTGTACGGGTTCGGTGACCGCCCCCAAGGGTTGCCATTTGTACGGGTTCGGTGACCGCCCTCAAGGGTCCCTTAGTGGAATCACGGCATCTTGCATTGTGCGAGGGCGTGAGGAGATTACGGTGACCCTAGTGGCTTCTTGGGGAGCATTGTGCCTCCACACCGCTCCAAACGGAGATTAGCATCCGCAAGGGTGTGAACTTCGGGATACATCATCGTCTCCGCGTGCCTCGATTATCTCTTACCCGAGCCCTTTACTTATGCACTTTATTTGTGATAGCCATATTGTTCTTGGTCATATATCTTGCTATCACATAGTTGCTTATCTTGCTTAGCATAAGTTGTTGGTGCACATAGGTGAGCCTAGTTGTTTTAGGTTTTGTGCTTGACAAATTAACCGCTAGGTTTATTCCGCATTTGTTCAAGCCTAAACCATAATTATTTTAAAACGCCTATTCACCCCCCACTAGGGGACATCCACGATCTTTCAATTGGTATCAGAGCCTCGTCTCTCTTTATTAGGCTTTACCGCCTAGAGAGTAAATATGTCGACTAGGGGTTTAGGATTCTTTGACACTCTTAGTTTTGATGGCACAAATTTTGATGTTTGGGTAATTCGCATGCTTAATCTCTTTAGGGTCATAGACCCAAATTTAGAGCGAATTGTAGATATGGGTTTTTCTTCTCCAAAGGATCCCCAAAGATTATCTTTAGAGGATGAGAAAAACTCTTATCTCAATGGTCAAGCTTCTAATGTGCTTTTCGATGCTTTGAGCAATGCAGTTATATTTCAACTCATGCCGTTCCGGGATGCTCATGAGTTGTGGACAAAGCTTCAAGATAAATATGGTGTGTCCAAGATTTGTGGGGATGATTGTTCTCCCTCCACCTCCGGCCGTGTTGCTTTCTCAACTTCTACTACATCACCCACATGTGGTTTGCCACAAGGTAATGATATGGTGAGTAGTGGTGGTCATTGCAATGATGATAGTGTGCTTATCATTGATGACTCTTCATCACTATCTTATTGCAATGCTCCACCTTTGGACTTCAACACTCCGAGCTCTCTAAATGTTTCACATGCTTGTGTTGATAGTCCTTGCATATCATGTAGAAATTTCTTTACTAAATCTCATGATGATATGCTTGTTATGTCTTGTTCCCATGAACAAAATGCATCTATTTCCTCGAATTGTTGTGCTAACAATGTAGAGGAAACCCAACACCCCATGGAACAACATGTGGTCATGAATGGTGCCTCAAGGGATCCTACATCATCATCGATTGCGTTTTGCCTTATGGCTAAGGCTTGAAAGGTATCTCCCACTTTGAATCCCAATATATCTTGTGATGATGTTAGTGATGAAGAGAATGATACCGTCGCCTCCTTAAAAATTAAGGGAGAAATTATTTTTAAAGCTCTTCATAAGAATAAAATTTCTCATTCCAACTTCATGGAAATCATGCCTATTGCTATTGAGGGAAAGAAATATATTGATGAGTTGGAATCTCGTCTTGAGGAGCATGAGGTCACCATTGATAAAATGGAAGGTCATGAGCGTGATTACGCTAATGAGATTGCGGACCTCTCTCAAGCTCTTGAACTTGAACAAACCACCAAGGAATCTCTTGAGGAGACTTTTGCTCTAGAATTATCTAGACTGAAGGAATCTCATGATAGAGCTCCTGAGGTGGCCAATGTTTTTGAAACTAAAAATGCTAAGCTTGAAGTTGCTCATGCTAGACTCCTTGAGGATTTTAAGCACCTCGAAAATGGCTCAAGGATCATCAAGGGTGAGCTCATCAAACTCACTGAGTCTCATGATCAACTTGAAGCTTCTTATTTAAAAGATCTTGCCAAGTTGTCCTCTCCTATTGTTGTTAATGATGATGCTTGTGCTACTAACTCTATTACTTGTGAAGCATCCATTTTGAAGGAGAACGTTGAGCTACGGGCTCAACTTGAGTTGCTATCTAGCAATTATGGGAAATTGGAAGAAAGCCATGAAAAGCTCTCAAGCTCTCATGATGATCTTCTAGTATCCCATAATGTGCTAAAGATAGCACATGAGGCCATGATTGCTAAGGTAACATCTAGTGAGCCTCATGTGGACACTAGCACTACTTTTAGCCAAAATGCTATATTGCCTTGTGCTAGTCCTCGCGATTCATCCGTGCATAACATTGGTACATCTTGTGATGAATTTCTTTCCTTGCCTTGTTGCTCTAACAATGAAGATTATACTTCCTCTAGTGCTTGTGTTGAGACTAACCATGTAGAGGAAATCAAAGAGCTCAAGGCCCAAGTCACTTCTTTGAAGAAAGATTTGGAAAAGTGTCATGAAGGGAGGTCCATACTCAACAATATCTTGAGTGTACAAAAATCCCCCAATGACAAAGGTGGACTTGGATTCAACTCCAATAAGAAGAAGAAGTCCAAGAGCAACAAGAAGAAGGGCCAAAAACAATTCAAGAATTCGGCCAAGATAATTTGCTTCAAGTGCAAAACTGAAGGGCATCATGTTAGATCTTGCCCTTTGAAGAAGAAGGCCATTAGTGACAAGCAACAAGGGAAGCGGCCACAAGTTCACTCTCATTCTCAACCTCAAGTTGAAGAAATGCCTCTTCCCAAGAAAACTCAAGCTAATGCTTCTCAAGTTGAGAAATCAAGTAAGAAGAAAGTAAAGAGTAGACGTTGCTACCTATGTCGTGAAAAAGGTCACGTCGTTTCTTCATGCACAAATGGTAACTTATCCAACCCTATTCTAATTGATGATATCTATTCTCTTGGGAAGGATAAGGTTGGCAATGTGTTTGACAAATTTGTTGGTGCTCAAAGTGGTGTCAAGAAAAGAACCATTTGGGTAGCCAAGCCTATTGTGACTAACCTCTTAGGACCCAACTTGGTTGGGGACCAACTAGCTCATACTTGATCAATAGGTGTTGTTGGAGGTCATTGGAGACTTGGCTACATTATGAAGAATTAAGGGGACTTCATCATTCTTATTGTCTCAAGCCAAGTCATTCGGATTATCAAGTTTCTATCATATATCCAATGTTCCTCCTTGCGGTAACTCGTGCTTAAAGTGTCTACATTGATAGTTACTTGCCCCTTTGCATGTTTAGTTTTGTTCCTTGCATGTGTTTCTATATGTTGTGCCTCTAACTTGATTATCTTGAGCAATCAAGTATGTGTGTGTTGGTTTGCACATCATGTACGTGTGTGTCATGCGTTGAGCCTTTTGCATCTTGTTTATTTCTTAGTTGGCTCTTGTGAGAGATTAATGGAATATCCCATTATGGGGGAGTGATGTGCTTTGTGCACTTCACAATCCTATAAAGGTGGGTACATGGGGAATACCACTTAGTATTGGTATTGCAAGCTTATCTAGTCGCTATGTGGTATGTCCTCTCATGAGAAATTCAAATTCTAAATAGTCCATTAATTATCTCTGGTTGGATCCTTTTATTTGCCTCTTGTTTATCCTTAATTGGTATCACATTATGGGGGAGTAATATGCTATATGTATATTACTAGCCTAGAAAATGTGTACATTTGAGATATTGTCACCTAGAGTTGATATTGTAAATTATCTTGTTCCTAGGTGGCATGTTAGCTCTACAAGTTGCATTTTGCTTTTTGTTTGGCGTGAAGATGATGTCGGATATCCTTGCTATCTGCCACCAGTAATTATTTCCATTTACTTCTTGTATTTTGACAATTGGTACACACTTGTGTGGTAGAATTTATTGATCATCTTTACATTTGCGTTTGCTTTTATTTGCCTTCCCTTTGCCAAGGAATGTATCAACTCCCTTTGTCTTCCATACCACTTGTGGATCTTGTTTATTTCTTGATCTTGTCTAGTGCTTTCTAGATATAGTGAAAGTGGTGATCCCACCTTGTGCATTTTGTATTCAAATGCAAATTCTCTATAATGCACTAGTCTTGGGGGAGCTATCCTATTTTCTATAAAACACTCTTGCGATCCTTATCAAGTGTGTGTTGGTGGAAGGCAAGCCGTTTTCGTTTTGGTACTTTGTGCCATCATGAAACTTTGTAGAGAGCTTGGTTTGTTTGGAACCATCCTCTCTTTTGGGGGTTTGATATCTTTTTAGTGGGTATCAATGGATATCTCATTACTTGATGTATCTTTCAATTGATATCCTCCAAGTGATGATTTATTCATTTGGTATCTTTTCTTCTCTTGGTATTTCTTTGTCATTTGGTATCGGTTCTTGAAAGTCTTGAGCATGCATATTAACTTCGTGTAGTATCTTTGGCATGCTTTCTTTCTTTGACCCAATATATAGGGGAAACTCCACCAAGTCTCAAATTGGATGAGATGTGCATGAAATTCATTTTTGTATCTATATGCACATTTTTATGTGGAGTTTGTCCTATGTATTGTTGGTTCTCTAACTCTTTGGTCCCAATGAGTTTGGGTACCATTTTGTTTGTGTTTTTGTTGTAGGAACAATTGGAGATACATTGGATGCTCGGCTCACTCACAAGGAAGGTGTTGTCATCATGTGCTTATTGGAGTCGAGCTAGGATGATCAATGAACTACTATCTACCTTCAATTGGTATCTACTACATCCTTCCAATGTTAACTCGGTAACAAGTATCTTCATAATCTTCATGCACACATTTCTTGCATCAACCTTGTGTAGGTTGTATCATGGCATGTTATTCATTCATTCGTGTGATACTTGTTTCCTTTCTCAAAGCATCTCGACGATGATCTCATGTTGCTAGTTGTGATGTCTTTGATGGGTGTGTGGTAGGAATTCATTTATATACAATAAGACCATATCTAGCCATGTGCAATGCTTCCAAGCAAATATCTTATTGGTATATGTATGACCTCCCTTTGGATATCTTGTTCCTCATGTTGTAACTATTTCGGGTGTACATCCTTCTTTGTAGATATATATCATCATGATTTCGTCTACCTAGAATCTTATACACTTGAGAGAAGTTGCATATCTAGTTGATATCCTTTCTTTCACGTCCACCTTGTCTTTCTTATGTTATTTCTTTGGTGGCTCCGTGAAAGCTTTTGCCTTGAGTGCGTGTCTTCTATCGTTGCATCTTGATGCACTATTGTGTGGTGAAGATTATTTTCCTCATGCTTATCTTTACGAGGCTTTTGCCATCTTAATTGGTATCCCTCATCTTGATGAGGCTTTCATCTTCTATTTTCACCACAGGTTGTCACAAGAATAGGTTCTTTATATGCTTATTAGTAAGCTTGTGAACCCATTTGCTAGTTGTGAGTGGGAATGATAGGCCGTGCACCGTGTGCCTCATTCTTTCAAGACTTTATTGATGCTTAATGCTCATCCGTACATTAGGCTTCTCAAGTGCATTGCCTTGACTCACTCACATCATTTTGGTTGAGCCCATTCTTAAGTTGCCTCTTTTACATGTTGCTCAAGCATGTGTTTGTTGCAAGTACTAGGCTTCGTTTCGTATGCTCACTTGCACTTGTTGTAAGTTTCTGTTGATTTTGGGGGAGCTATGATCCTATTTTGCGCACTTTGTATCCAAATACAAAAATTCTTATGTGTGCCCAAATCATGGGGAGCTTCTATAGTTTCCTTAGAACACTCCTCTGCTCATATCATAATATCCTTATTCATGTGGCTCGTAGGAACTTTGGTCTAGTTGGTTCAATTGATATCCTTTGATTGCTTGCTTCAATTGGTTTCTTTTGATTGCTTGATTGCTTTCGTCTCTCTTTGTTATGTCCTTGTGGCATATCATTCTTTAGCAATGTTTGTGCCTCAATATAGTTTGTGTTCCTCCAAGTATTTACCTTTGGATATGTGTATGGCATTCCACTCTCTTGTTGAGAAATACACAATTTATGGAGGACAATCTCTATGGACTAATGGTTGCCTTGAGTTATATTTGAAGGTTTTGTCCATAGGCTTTTCTTGGAGTACATGTGTTGGTTTCAAGGAGAGTTTGTGTCGACCAAGGTGCTATTCAAGGAATTACCTAAAGATTGGTCATGTGAGAGTTGAGCTTATTGCAAGCATGTCTTGAAGAAGAAGATTGTGTGATCATTCATGCTTACCTTCAAGGCATCATCCAAATGAAGAGAGTTGGAAAGGTTCAAGGTTGATCAAGACTAAGCCAAGAGTGATCAAGTTGATCAAATCACAAAGCATAGAAGATGTACCGAGAGGGATCAAGTGATCCCATGGTATGGTAAGCACCATTACGCTTTGTGTACTAACCCATAGTCTTCGTGAGAGTTCTTTGTGGGGTTAGGTTGCGGTGTGCAAATTCAAGTGAAGCATCATGAAGAGTGTCGGTGTCAAAACCGGCGGATCTCGGGTAGGGGGTCCCGAACTGTGCGTCTAGGCCGGATGGTAACAGGAGACAAGGGACATGAAGTTTTACCCAGGTTCGGGCCCTCTCGATGGAGGTAAAACCCTACGTCCTGCTTGATTAATATTGATGATATGGGTAGTAAAAGAGTAGATCTACCACGAAATCGAGGAGGCTAAACCCTAGAAGCTAGCCTATGGTATGGTTGTTGATGTTGTACGTTGTCCTACGGACTAAAACCCTCCGGTTTATATAGACACCGGAGAGGGTTAGGGTTACACAAAGTCGGTTACAATGGTAGGAGATCTTCATATCCGTATCGCCAAGCTTGCCTTCCACGCTGAGGAAAGTCCCTTCCGGACACGGGACGGAGTCTTCAATCTTGTATCTTCATAGTCCAGGAGTCCGGCTGAAGGTATAGTCCGGTTATCCAAACACCCCCTAGTCCAGGACTCCCTCAGTAGCCCCTGAACCAGGCTTCAATGACGACGAGTCCGGCGCGCAGATTGTCTTCGGCATTGCAAGGCGGGTTCCTCCTCCAAGTACTTCATAGAAGATTTTGAACACAAAGATAGTGTACGGCTTTGCAAAATAAGTTTCCACATATTGCCATAGAGAGAATAATATTTACACCAATCTAATCTGCTAACGTATTCCGTAGCGTGTCACACCACGGCCAAGCCTTTATCCGAGCCGTTTCATTATCCCACCTCAGCGCATCATGCGAGGCGGTTTCCTTGGCACGTCTTGTTAAAGCAGAGATCGTGTCCCCTTATCCCGGGATTCTCATCAATACGGGCATGGGTAACCCAACCGCGCCATTGATTACGGCGCTTGGGGATAAGCGAGTTTTACCAGGCTGGTGGGGACATGTAGTTGCGTCCACCCATATAAGGGGATAAGGATCCACCTTTTCACCTACGCCTTCTTCCTCCTTCGTCTATCCATTCTCGTGCACTCGAGCTCCAGCGCCCAAGTCCGCACTCCCCACCTCAAGCTTCTCCAGCCATGTCCGAAGCGGGAGGCAAGTGGATGGTCTCCTCCGTCACGGAGGGACACATCAAAAAGCTGAGGAAAGCCAGATACCTGTCAAACGACATCGCGTACCCACTTCCCGAAAAGGGGCAGCTCATCCCCACCCCTAGGCCCCATGAGAGGGTGGTGTTCCTCCCCCATTTCCTCCGCGGACTGGGCTTCCCTCTCCACCCATTTGTCTGGGGGCTCATGTTCTACTACGGCCTGGATTTCCACGATTTGGCCCCGAACTTCGTCCTCAACATCTCGGCTTTTATTGTCGTGTGCGAGGCCTTCCTCCGCATCCGCCCTCATTTCGGCCTATGGCTCAAGACTTTCAACGTCAAGCCGAAGGTGGTGCGCGGCAACCAGGCGGAGTGTGGAGGCGCCATGGTGGGCAAGATGGCCAACGTCCTATGGCTCGAGGGCTCTTTTGTGGAGACCCTGAAGGGGTGGCAATTGGGGTGGTTTTACATCACCGAGCCGCGCGACGCCGAATGGGTCGCACCCCCTGAGTTTCGATCTGGACCCCCTACGCGGCTCACCTCCTGGAAGGAGACAGGCCTATCGTGGGGTAAGAAGGGAGAGCTGACCGGACTCCAAACATGCGTCCAAACCCTGGTGGACAAGAAGCTCAAACTTGTCAACGTAGTCCAGGTTATGCTCATCCGCTTGATCCTCCCGTGTCAACAACGGGCTTTCAACCTGTGGGAGTTCGACCCGGCACGGCACCAAACTCTGAGCAGGCTCTTTGACACGATGTACGAAGATGCCTGGAAGGTGCTTTTCAAGGGCGCCGAGGCTCCCGCATCCGCTACCGAGGATCGCAGATTCAGTGCACAGCGTCATGCTCTCGTGGTAAGCTATTTTTTTCCTTTTATAGGGTATCAGTTTTTGATAGTTTGACTCCATGCGGGATCTAAACTCCCTTACCCTTGACAGGATTGGCAGGTGACATCCGGACAGATCAACTGTGTGGCTCCTTTGCCCGAAGGCCCAGCGGACGCTCGCCTGGCGAAGCTGCTGGTTCCGGCCCCCTATGTGGTGCCGGAGAAGAAGGCCGCAAAAAAGGCCGCGGGGACTCGAAAGAGTGCCCGGCGCCAGGAGGTGTCGGATCCATCATCCGACGGTTCCGAGGCGCATTCCTCCCGTGAAGACGAGGAGGAAGAAGAAGAGACCTCTCCCCCTACAGCGGGGGGAGAGAAGAAAAGGAAGGCCGCCCTCTCGGGGGAGGCCGGAGGGTCCAAGAAGGGAAAAACCCTTACTCCGGACTGCTCCACCGACGCCGACGGCGGCGGAGAGGAGTGGCAGCCCAGGGCCAAGCCCCTGGCAAAATCGTAAGTATCCGGATACCAGAGTAATTCATAGTATTCGTTTATTGCACAACTTTCCCTTACATCGAATATGTTTATGCAGCCCACCCAAAGACCGGCTCGACGCGTCGTCGAGCGGCTCACTGGACTCGTCGGATGTGAACTCGCTTCCGACGGCTTCCTCCCCCCGCCCTACGGACGACACCGAAGTGTTGTCCCAACAGGTTCCGAGCCAGGAGGAGGTGCTCCTAGAGGCGCCGCAAGGCGACCTCCCGGACTCCAGGAGCAAAGGGGATGAAACCCCCCGGGGCTCCAAGTCTGGCTCTAGGCCGGACACTGCTCCGGAACCTTCGGAGGTTCCAGAGTCTGGCGGGGGACCTCCTTCCAAGAGGAGCAAGTCCGCCGTGCCGGTGGCCCCCGTCCAACCGGAGGCGCCGGACAATATGTTGGAGGCGCTCCAGGGCGCCTCCATCGACGAGGAGCACCGCACTATTATGAGTGCGGTGGTCCAGAAGGTTCAGTCCACCAAGAGCAGACTGACTTAAGCTTGTACTAGCCTTTTAACAGGTTTTGAGGTAAGTAAAGAATGTGTAAATAATATTACCGCATAGACAGTAGCCCCTGATGCTCTGTTTGGCGTTCGGGAGGACAAGCTGAATAGAGGATCAAATAAAATTCGCAGGAGTCTAACAAAAATGAGTCAATATGCATGTGCAGGCTTCTCTGCTTGCGTCCGCCGCACTGACTGCGGAAGTGGACGCGCTAAGGCAGAACCTCGAGTGGTCCGAGCAAGAGCTCGGGCGTGCTAAGAAGCAGCTCGAGGACAATGAAGGTGAGAAATACCTTGTTTTTAAATATATATAAAAAGGTGCAATTGCAAAGAATGACAGGATTATCGTGGCTATTGTAGGGGCCACGTCTGAAGTGGCGACCCTTAAGCAAGCGCTGGTCGAGGCCGAGAAGAGGGCAGCCTCGGAGTGCACCGAGCGGGAGAAGTATGAGGCCGAGGTTGGCAAGGTGCGGCAAGAGCTCCAGGCTCTCATGGAAAAACATGAGAGTTTGGAGCTTGACTAGAAGGCGCAAGCGTCCGAGCTCGCGGTGGCTATTGAAAATGCCAAGTCTGCCAAGGCCGAATCCCAGAAGACCCTCCAGGAGTTGGATGAGGTGAAGAAGATAGCGGCGGGTAAGGCATTCTTTATGCAAAGCAAACACATAAATGTGAGTTACTTGTTACTTACCCGAATCCGGAGCTCTCCAGGAGCGTTCGCAGATCTTCCCCGGAGTGTGTCCGATGCCGCCGCATTCTATCGAGCCGAGGAGGGCAGCTCGACGGAGAAGGTGTTCTGGTCTCAGTACGCTGAGGCCGAACACCCCGTGCCCTTGAGCGACCAGCTGAAGCAACTGGTCGAGCTCCACAAGGCGGCCGAACAGGCCATGAAGGGCCTCATTGTTCAGCTGTGGCCTGGAGGGGCTCTGCCTGGGAGCTATTTCGGGCTGGTGCGGCGGCTGGTGGAGGCCTGTCCAAGGCTCGAAGTCATCAAGCGCTCCATTTGCATTGAGGGTGCCCGTAGGGCCCTTGCCCGTGCAAAGGTGCACTGGGGCAAGCTGGATGCTGGGAAGCTTGTGAAGGACGGGCCACCGCCGGGGAAAGAGCATCGCAAGCCCGAGAATTACTATAAGGATGTTCTGAAGGGTGCCTGCCTTGTGGCGGATGAATGTTCTAGGGATGTAATTTTTGAGTGAAACTTCCTCATTTTGTCCTGTGCGCTGAAAACTTGTTTATATGCGCTAAGCAATGCTGTTGGAATTTAAAATATTACCTTCTGTGCGGCTGTTTATCAATTCCGAGAGATGGCGAGTCGTCGGCTTCTGCCCCCGTGCCGCTAGTGCTGGGGTGTTCGGGGATAAACCTGAGCGCTCAGCCCAACGAACAAGGCAATTGAACTATAATGCGTGAACACTCTCACTTAGCCATAGAATTCTATAATTTTAAATTTCGGCGAAGCCCTTGGTATTCGGAAGACCGAGTTTGGGGCGCTATCCACGCCTTGGCCGGACAGAGCCGGCTCCTCGCCCTAAGTGGCATAAGTCTTTAGGGACTCGAAAAAACCTCTCGAACAGCGACCAACTCTCGCTTCATCATGACAGTCAGTTTTAGCTTTCTCCACTGAGGTGCTCGACCCAGCTCAACTGGGGCACAATCGCAGTGGTTCTCCTAGTGCTACCTTAGCCGATATAACGGAACGTAAGGCACCAAAACATAGGAGCCGGGCAAACCCAACTATTGACCCAAGACATGATTTGGAGCCGATGCATATAATGCTATAAGTTCGGGGTGCCACACTTGTTAAAGTGTTCAGACTTCTCACACCATACTGAGTGGTACTAAAGCCCCTGGCGTATTTTGGCTGTACCAATGTGTACGGGTCAACATGTCGTTTAAGGAACATATATAAAGAAAAAAGGTATGCAAAAATAGACGAAAGCTATGCATTGTTTATTAAAAAGGGGTGCGATCAAGGCAGAACGATACAAGTAATGCGATAAGTGGAAGGCTGGACTAGTTAACATGTCCGTTCCAGGGGCAAGCTGCGAAATAGTATGCGGAACAGGTATACTGCTCATGATAGAGACCACCTGGGAGTTCCGTAATGCGGCGTGGCTTGTCTGCTTCCCTGGTTCTTGCATCGTTTGTGCGGCAATTGAACTGCCGAACAAGCCTTCCGAAGGATGGAGTCCTGAAAGTAAGAGAATATTAAAAAAATCGGCAGCCCCTGGTACGGTTTAAGCCGTGTTTTGGGCGTGCCGTGATGGTGCCTCTCCCCCTGTGCCCATGGTATCTCTAGAGCGTAGTTATGTACGCGAAGTACCGGTGTCGCCTTTTTGCGAGGGTTGGGGTTGGGGCCGCATTGCTACGCCTGCTCGGATCGTGCCAGGCGGTCTTGTTGTAGGTTACTCCGGGCGCGCTTGATGGTGTCCGGTCGTTTAGTGGACGGACTGGAGAACTGCCTGGAGAGGCTGCTTTGTACTTCCGCTGCAAGGGCCGCCATGTGCTCCTCCGTTCGGAGGGAGCGTTCGGTGTTTCCATTGACTGTAATTACTCCTCGAGGGCCTGGCATCTTGAGCTTAAGGTATGCGTAATGCGGTACCGCATTGAACTTAGCGAATGCGGTTCGCCCGAGCAATGCGTGATAACCACTTCGAAACGGGACTATGTCGAAGATTACCTCCTCGCTTCAAAAATTATCTGGAGATCCGAAGACCACTTCAAGTGTGACTGAGCCTGTACAGTTGGCCTCGACACCTGGTATTACGCCTTTAAAGGTCATTTTGGTGGGCTTAATCCTCGAGGGATCTATGCCCATTTTGCGCACTGTATCCTGGTAAAGCAGGTTCAGGCTGCTGCCGCTGTCCATAAGGACTCTAGTGAGATGAAATCCGTCAATAATTGGGTCTAGAACCAATGCGGCAAATCCACCATGATGGATGCTAGTGGGATGATCCCTTTGATCAAAGGTGATCGGGCAGGAGGACCATGGGTTGAACTTTGGGGCGACTGGCTCTACCGCGTATACGTCCCTTAACGCGCGCTTCCGCTCCCTTTTGGGGACGTAGGTTGCGTATATCATGTTCACCGTCCGCACTTGTGGGGGAAAACCCTTTTGTCGACTATTGTTCGGCGGCCAGGGCTCCTCGTCGTCATCGCTATGCAACCCCTTGTCTTCATTTTCGGCGTTTAACTTGCCTGCCTGCTTGAACACCCAACAATCCCTGTTGGTGTGATTGGCTGGCTTTTCGGCGGTGCCATGTATCTGGCATGAGGGGTCGAGTATTCGGTCCAAACTGGACGGTCCCCTAGGATTCCTTTTGAATGGCTTTTTCCGCTGACCGGATTTAGAGCCTGTGAATTCGGCATTAACTGCCATATCCTCAGCATTGTCACCGTTAATGCGGCCCTTCTGCTTGTTGCGACGCGACCTGCCACTACTGTCCCTGGTGTCCGAATTACCAGGGTTCTTGGTCATATTGTTGCTACGAGCAAGCCAGCTGTCTTCTCCCACGCAAAAGCGGGTCATGAGTGTCGTGAGTGCTGCCATAGATTTTGGCTTTTCCTGTCCAAGGTGCCGGGCCAGCCACTCATCACGGATATTGTGCTTGAAGGCTGCTAGGGCCTCAGCATCCGGACAATCGACTATTTGATTTTTCTTTGTTAGGAACCATGTCCAGAATTGCCTGGCCGATTCCTCTGGCTGCTGAATTACGTGACTTAGGTCATCGGCGTCTAGGGGTCGCACATAAGTGCCCTGGAAATTGTCGAGGAATGCGGCTTCCAGGTCCTCCCAACAACTGATTGATCCTGTTGGCAAGCTGTTAAGCCAATGCCGAGCTGGTCCTTTAAGCTTGAGTGGGAGGTATTTGATGGCGTGGAAATCATCGCCGCGGGCCATGTGGATATGAAGGAGATAATCCTCGATCCATATCGTAGGATCTGTTGTGCCATCATATGATTCGATGTTTATGGGTTTGAAACCCTCGGGGATTTGATGATCCATTATTTCGTCTGTAAAGCAGAGTGGGTGTGCGGCGCCTCTGTACTGGGCTATATCATGACGTAGCTCCAATGAGCCTTGTCTACTGTGTTCGGCCCCGCCGAAGTTGTGGCCGGCGTGACGGTTACCGTCTCGAGCCGTGGGGTGCCCACGCGATCCGTAGATCGATCTTGTTTGCCTTGCCTTGTCCTCCAACATGTCTCGTAAGTCCGGCGCATATTCCCGTGCCTTGGTACAGGGTGCGACTTGAGTGAAGGGCCGAGAGGCCTCTCTGTCGCGACCACGAGGTGGCCGGTCGGCCGCATCAAGTGCTTCCTCCTCTAATCGGGGTAGCAACCTGCGCTTTGGGTAGCTCTTGGAGGGGCGTTCGAGTTTATGCTCTTCGGCCGCAAGGACTTCAGTCCATCTGTCGACTAGCAAATCTTGATCAGCTCTAAGCTGTTGCTGTTTTTTCTTGAGGCTTCTTGCCATGGCCATAAGCCTGTGTTGAAAACGCTCTTGCTCGACGGGATCCTCTGGCACGACAAATTCGTTGTCATCGAGGCTTGCCTCGTCTTTGGAGGGAGGCATATAATTATCGTCCTCGACCTCTCTGTCTGCCGCTCTCTCATGAGGGCTGGTTTCTCCATCCTCCTGTACTAAATCTGGCTGGAGGGGGTTTTCTTCGGCGCTTTCCGGAGTATTATTATCTCCCGTGCTGGAATCACCTTGTTTGTTTTGGCGGGATTTTGAGCGGCACCGCTGACACCGGTGCTTAGGCTGTTTCTTGGAGGGGTCATCCTCCGCTGTTCCATCGCCATCTCCCTCTTTTGGGGTGTCCACCATGTATATGTCATACGACAAGGTGGCTTTCCAGGGCCTAGTGGGCGCTGGTTCTTCATCATCTCCTTCACCGGCGTCCATACCGTCGATGTCTTTAGAGTCAAAGTCGAGCATGTCGGTTAAGTCGTCGATAGTGGCTACAAAGTGGGTGGTGGGTGGGCTTTGAATTTCTTCATCGTCCGTACCCCAACCTTGCTGACCGTAGTCCGGCCAGGGCTCTCCTGATAAAGAGAGAGACTTCAGTGACTTCAGGATATCGCCGAGAGGCGAGTGCTGAAAGATGTCCGCGGCAGTGAACTCCATGATCGGCGCCCAATCGGATTCGATCGGAAGGGGCGCGGAGGGTTCGGAGTCCGGAGAGGAGTCCGGCTCCTTGGAGTCACGAGTCTCGCAGAGTACGGGGCTGGTGTTCGGCTCAATCGCCGTTGGGGTCGCAGCCCCCGAGGTGGCGTCCAACCGCCCATCCTCGATCGGCGCAGTTGGCTCCGAATTAAGGGTTGGAGCTGACGCGGGTGCGGTCTCCAGGGCACTGTTCGGCGGCAGAGCTAAATCATGCTCGTCATGACAGTGCGGCGCGCTCGGCAGTGGCTCGAATCCGTCGAAGATCAAGTCCCCGTGGATGTCAGCCGTGTAGTTTAAACTTCCAAATCTGACCTGATGGTCGGGGCCGTAGCTTTCGATCTGCTCTAGATGGCCAAGCGAATTGGCCCACAATGCGAAGCCGCCGAAGACGAAGATCTGCCCGGGGAGGAAGGTCTCATCCTGGACTGCATCGCTATTGATGATCGTAGGAGCCATCGAGCCTGATGGCGACGACACAGAGGAACTCTCAATGAAAGCACCAATGTCGGTGTCAAAACCGGCGGATCTCGGGTAGGGGGTCCCGAACTGTGCGTCTAGGCCGGATGGTAACAGGACACAAGGGACACGAAGTTTTACCCAGGTTCGGGCCCTCTCGATGGAGGTAAAACCCTATGTCCTGCTTGATTAATATTGATGATATGGGTAGTACAAGAGTAGATCTACCACGAGATCGAGGAGGCTAAACCCTAGAATCTAGCCTATGGTATGGTTGTTGATGTTGTACGTTGTCCTACGGACTAAAACCCTCCGGTTTATATAGACACCGGAGAGGGTTTGGGTTACACAAAGTCGGTTACAATGGTAGGAGATCTTCATATCCGTATTGCCAAGCATGCCTTCCACGCCAAGGAAAGTCCCTTTCGGACACGGGCCAAAGTCTTCAATCTTGTATCTTCATAGTCCAGGAGTCCGGCTGAAGGTATAGTCCGGCTATCCGAACACTGCCTAGTCCAGGACTCCCTCAAAGAGATCAAATGCTTGAAGTTTCCCGTCCATTGTGGTGACAATGGACTTGTGAAGATGTGCGGAAGAGTGTCTCACCCATAGTGGAGTATGGGGGAGCAATCAACTAGTCTTCATCGAGCCAACACAATCAAGAAAGGTGGTCCAACTTGAGGGAGTCAAGATCGTCATCATCTAGCTCCAGTGGACCATCTGCAAGGCAAAGGTTTTCCCTTGATAGGTTTTCTATTTTACCGGTCTCATGATGGTAGTTGGGAGACCCGGTTATAGGATCGATTGTCGTACTATCAAGGGGGGCTCTTGATGAGTAGCTTGATCGTATCATTCATAGAGAGCTCAAACCATTGCATCCTTGCATCATCTTTCTTGGTTCTTGTTTGGTTCTCTTTGTGAGTCTTATAGCTTATGGTCATCTTGATGAAAAGCTTGAGTTCATCGAAAACGGAGTTCGCATGCATCTTCTATGATGTTTTCGGTGTTGGAGGTTTTACCGGTCTTTTCCGAGGAAGGGTTCTCACCATTTTCTTATTAACCTGTTCTCATTTTCTTCTTATTGTTAGTTCTTTCAAGATTGTGTTAGCCCTTGTCGCTAGCTTTCTAACAAACTTGGTTTCGTTGAATTCGGAGTCCGTTTGCAGAAGTTGTGGCTGTTTTGTTAAAGGGTGCAGCGGTACTACCGCAGCTAGAGCGGATGTAATTTTTTACTACCGCTCCAGAGCGGTACTACCGCGGCTCCTGAGCGGTAGTACCGCTCCGGACCAAAATCTCGTGTTTTGCTCAGCGTAAGTAGGCACAGAAGTTTTTTTTAGTACCGCTCGCAAGCAATAGTACCGCTACCATTTGCGGTAGTACTGCTATCCCTAGCGGTAGTACCGTGAGGTCGAGCGGTAGTACCGCTTCGGCGGTGCTACTGGCCTTTTTCCTCCTCGCTGTTGTTTTTCTAGCGGTAGTACCGCTCCTTGGAGCGGTAGTACCGCTCTGTGCGGGCTGTGAGCATAACAGTTGGATTTTCCCCCACCTATAAAAAGGGGTCTTCTTCCACAATGAACCTTATCTCTTTAGCTCGTGTTCTCCCCCCATTGTTGACCTTCTCCGAGCTTGCTAACTCTCAATCCCTCCACTGATTCTTGCTAGTTCTTGAGGGAAAAGAGAGAGGAGATCTAGATCCACGTTTCCACCAATCACTTTCTCCTCTAAGTGAGGGGAACCCCTTGGATCTAGATCTTGGAGTTCTTGGTGTTCTCCTTCTTGTTCTTCCTCTCATTTTCCTCCCTAGCATTAGTTGCTTCAGTGGGATTTGAAAGAGAAGGACTTGGGCACTCCGTGTGCCCTTGCCATTGCATTTGGTGCATCGGTTTGAGTTCTCTACGGTGATATGTGGAAGTTACAAGTTGAGAAGCTTATAACTCTTGGGTGCTTGGTACCCTTGAGCTTGTTCCTCTTGGGTGCTTGGGTGCCCTAGATGATTGGTGGTGTTCGGAGCTCAATCATTATGGTGTAAAGCTCCGGGAAAGCGTCGGGGTCTCCAATTAGGTTGTGGAGATCGCCCCGAGCAATTTAACGGGTTTCGGTGACCGCCCCCAAGGATTGCCAAAGTGTACGGGTTCGATGACCGCCCCCAAGGGTTGCCATTTCTACGGGTTTGGTGACCGCCCTCAAGGGTCTCTTAGTGGAATCACGGCATCTTGTATTGTGCGAGGGCGTGAGGAGATTACGGTGGCCCTAGTGGCTTCTTGGGGAGCATTGTGCCTCCACACCGCTCCAAACCGAGATTAGCATCCACAAGGGTGTGAACTTCGGGATACATCATCGTCTCCGCGTGCCTCGGTTATCTCTTACCCGAGCCCTTTACTTATGCACTTTACTTTGTGATAGCCATAATGTTCTTGGTCATATATATCTTGCTATCACATAGTTGCTTATCTTGCTTAGCATAAATTGTTGGTGCACATAGGTGAGCCTAGTTGTTTTAGGTTTTGTGCTTGACAAATTAACCGCTAGGTTTATTCCGCATTTGTTCAAGCCTAAATCGTAATTATTTTAAAATGCCTATTCACCCCCCCCTCTCGGCGACATCCATGATCTTTCACCGGCCCACTTTCCTCCTTTCCTCCCTCTCCTTCCTTCTTCCCTTCCCCCTTCCTTTCCTCCTCCTAGTAGGAGTGGGAAAGGGGAGTCGTACTCCTACTAGGAGAAGGACTCCTCCTCCTGGCACGCCCTAGGAGGGCCGGCCAGACTCCCCCTTGCTCCTTTATATACGGGGCAGTGGGCACCCTAGAACACACAAGTTGATCATTGATCCCTTAGCCGTGTGCGATGCCCCCTCCACCATAATCCACCTCGATCATATCGTAGCGGTGCTTAGGAGAGGCCCTGCATAGGTAGCAACATCATCACCGTCATCACGCTATCGTGATGACGAAACTTTCCCGTGTAGCTCTGCTGGATCGGAGTTCGTGGGACGTCATCGAGCTGAACGTGTGCTGAACTCGGAGCTGACATGCGTTTGGTACTTGGATCGGTCGGATCGTGAAGACGTTCGAGTACATCAACTGCGTTCTCATAACAATTTCGCTTACGGTCTACAAGGGTACGTGGACGATACTCTTCCCTCTTGTTTCTATGCATCACCATGATCTTGCGTGTGCGTAGGATTTTTTTTGAAATTACTACGTTCCCCAACATATGAGAGAATCATGAAGCATATGACTAGCACATTTAAGCCTAACCCACTTCCTATGCATAGGGATTTTGTGATAAAACAATTTATGCGAGCAAGAATCAACTAGCATAGGAAGGCAAAACAAGCATGACTTCAAAACTTTCAACATAGAGAGAGGAAACTTGATGTTGTTGAAATATAGAAAGTTTTGCGTTCAGTGTAGAAAACCCTCTACTAATAAGCATATCTTCCCCTCTCATAATAATTTTCAGTAGCATCATGAATGAATTTAACAACATAATTCACATAAAGCATTCTTTTCATGATCCACAGGCATAGAAATTTTATTACTATCCAAATAAGCAAATTTATCCTCCTTCATAATAGTGGGAGCAAACTCAGCAAAATAACTATCACGAGATACTTGAATTGACATAATCAAATTTCATGGTTATCATTACTCTTTATATAATACATGTCATCACCATAATCATCATAGATAGCACCTTTATTGTCATAATAAATTGCACTCTCTTCCAAAATAGTGGATTCATCACTAAATAAAGTCATGACCTCTCCAAATCCACTTTTATCATTATTCGAATAAGATTCAACACCCTCCAAGATAGTGGGATCATTACTACATAAAGTTGACACTCTTCCAAACCCACTTTCCCCATTGTAATCATTGTAAATATGAGGCATTCTATCATCATAATAAATTTTCTCATCAAAAGTAGGGGGACTAAAAATATGATATTCATCAAACATAACATCCTCAAGATTATGGCTTTCAATATCACTAGCGTCATGGATATTCAAAGAATTCATTCTAGCAACATTGCAATCATGCTTGTCCTTCAAAGATATTATGCCAAACATTTTATTGAACTCTTCTTCTAACACTTTGGCACAATTTCCTAATCCATCATTTTCAAAATACACATAATAAAGACAAAGAACTTGATGAAACTTCAATTCCATTTTTAGTTTTCTTTTATAAAATCAAACTAGTGAAAAAACAAGAAACTAAGATATTCAGTTGCAAGATCTAAAGATATACCTTCAACCACTCAACTGCCTGGCAATGGCACCAAAAAAGAGCTTAATGTCTACTATGCAACTTTATTCTTGTAGACTCTGTTGGGCCTCCAAGTGAAGAGTTTTGTAGGAGAACAACAAATTTCCCTCAAGTGACTGACATAAGGTTTAGCAATCCGTCGGAGGTATAGGATGAATATGGTCTCTCTCAAACAACCCTGCAATCAAATACAAGAAATCTCTTATGTCCCCAACACACCCAATACAATGGTAAATTGTATAGGTGCACTAGTTCTGCGAAGAGATGGTGATACAAGTGTAGTATGGATAGTAGATATAGGTTTTTGTAATCTGAAATAATAAAAATAGCAAGGTAGCAAGTGATAAACGGGGCACAAACGATATTGCAATGCTTGCAAACATTGCCCAGGGTTCATACTTTCACTAGTGCAATCTCTCAGCACTGCTAATATAATTGAATCATATAACAATCCCTCAATGTGCGACAAAGAATCATTCCAAAGTTTCTATCGGAGAACGTAGGACAAAAAAGTGTATCAACCCATGTGCCTAGATTACCCCAATGTCACCACGGGAATTCTCAAGTTGATTACAAAAACATATATCAAGTGACTCAATATAATACCCCATTGTCACCATGGGTATCCATATGCAAGACATACATCAACTGTTCTCAAATCCGAAGTATTCAATCCAACATAATGAAACCTCAAAGAGCAAGACTCAATTCATCACAACAAGATAGAGAGGGAAAAGCACCATATGATCCGACTATATTAACAAATCCCATGGTTACATCAAGATCGTGCCAGATTAAGAACACGAGAGAGAGAGAGAGAGATCAAACACATAGCTATTGGTACATACCCTCATCCCTGAGGGTGAACTACTACCTCCTTGTCATGCAGATCATCGGGATGATGAAGATGGCCTCCTGTGATCCCTTCCCTCTCCGGAAGGGTGCCCAAACATGGCTCCAGATGGGATCGCTTCGGTATAGAGGATTGCAGCGGTGGAGTCGAAGTTCTAGGTTTAATTCTGGGGGTTTTCCTATTTAGAAGAATTTTTAGAGTTGGAATCACGCGAAACAGAGAGGGGCCACAAGGTATACCAATGCATCCACCCCTTGGGCCCAACGGGTTGTATTGTCACCTCCTCGTGTGTCTTATGATCCTCCCACAAAGCTTCGGGGGTCTCTTATGTTAAAAAATCATCAAAAAGTTCTTTCGCGTTTGGACTTCGTTTGGCATGCATTTTCCGAAAAACCAAAAACAAGAAGAAAACAACAAATGGCACTGGGCACTAGGTTATTATGTTAGTTCATGAAAATCATATAAAAGTCATATAAAGGTGCATCAAAACCATATAAAACTATTATAAACATGGCATGAATACTTCATAAATTAAAGATACATTGGAGACTTATCAACGTTTCCTTCAAAAAAAAACTATAGAGGCGGTGGAGAAGGGCCACCACGCCTAGCAAAGTAGCGCCAATGACAAGTGTACCCACAATGACGAAGGCGGCGAGCTTGATGTCGTTCTTGCTCTCATGCCCAAGGCCATGGCTTTGGACAGGTACATCTGTAGTGTTGTTCAGAATCAGTGGCGGAGCTTGACAAAGCTGGCGTGGGGGGGAGGGGGCAAAACACAAAATCTGAATTTCATGGGGCGCAAAACACATAAGTATCTCTCTCTTGAAAATTTTCGTCGCAAATGTGCAAAAGTTGGTGGGGGGGGCACGGCCTCCCTATGTTGCACTATGCTCTGCCATTGTTTGGCATGCTAACCTGGAACAATATGTGGTGTAAATTTCCATCAAGAATCAAGTAGAGGTATAAAAATCCAAAGATTATACCAAAAGAATCAAGTACATTGTATAACATGAGTATCAAACTAGCCGGGAGCTGAGAATTAGACCAGTTAAACAACATTAAGCAGCATGTGATACAATCATGAATTAGACATGCTCTAATGAAATTAGTTGTTGGTGTCTCAATTGAGATGAATACAAAATTTTGAGGCGGCGGGGAGAGAGAAACATAAGAGTAAAGAGTACCTCAAGGAGTAGTCGACTATCAAAGAAGCTCTGGAAGCTGGTTCTGGTTAGATCACATGCTTGCTCTGATGGAATTCGTTGTCGGTTTCTCAGTTGAGATGAATACAAAAATTATGAGGCAACTGGGAGAGAGAAATTAGTTAAGAGTTAAGAGTACCTCAAGGAGTAGTTGATGATAGAGAGGTTGTGGACAGTGATGGTGTCCTGGACTAGGGGGTCCAAACCACGTTAGCCTCATCATAGTGGGCCGGGCCGAGGACCCCTGGATTGTTAACGAATGGGCTAAGACTGCCATAGCCCAAGGCTTACCCAAGATGGAATCCTCTGAGGACTTAGTGCACACTTCAAGACTCGTTTGAATCTTTGGCCTGTTTATCCCTAGATATAACCAACCTCATGTAAACCCTAGTATCCCTGGTCCCTATATAAGCCAAGGGGTTGCTACTTGTGAGTTGCGTTGGGATTCTCCCCCTCCCCTCTAATAGAACTTTACTCTCCTCACCACTCAACTATCATTCCCTACCTCTAATTCCCACGAACCAACATAACCAGCTGTCACAGCCCTAGAATTGTTTGCAATAGTTGCATAAGAGAGCATCCATGCATCATGTCTAAATTCTGAAAGTTGAATTGAGGTTAGTTAAAACCCTCAGAAAACACTTCAGAAATAATCAACATTAAAAATCTTTTCAAATGAGCCCAAGGAAATGTTCCTGTCATTATGTAAAAATATTGGCAAGAGGTAAAATTCAAACCAATATTTTTGGAATCACAGAAATATTTATTTTGGGCCTTTGACTTAAATCAATGACATATTTGAGTTAAATTTATTTCTGTTATATAAGAAATAAAGTTCAAATATTTTTGTAAGTTGCCTGTGACCTTGGACTAGTTCCTGAGCTCACATAACAATTTACAGAAAGTTCAAAAAATGATTTGATGTTTTAAATCAAATCAAAACCAATTGCAGAAAATAGAAAACAGAACAAAATTAGAAAAGACAGAAGAGAGAGCAGGCTTACCTGGCTCACCTGTAGCAGCCCACCTGGCGGCCCAGATGGTAGCCCAGCCCACTGGCCGAAGCGGTCGTCTTCAACCTCTGCCAGTAGGCAGAGGCATGTCAACGCGCGCACGCCCGAGGACTCCACCTCCTGCTTCCTCCTCCCCGCCCTCGTTCGATCGCCTGGAGACGCCACGACACCCCCCGAACCTCTCTCACTCTCCCCCGTGCTTCCGCCCCTCCTCTGGTCCCCCTCCACCTCGCACCCGAGCGAAGCGCAGGCGTCGCCGAGCACCACCGCAGCTACCGGGCACGCCTCGCCTCCCCATGTTGTCCCCTACGTCCGCCTCGACGCCTTGAAGCTCCCCCTCAACGCGAGCATCGTCGGACGCCCTATCGCCTCGCCATCGACCCGTCATCTCCGCGCATGGCCGTGCATCGCCGCCGTCAAATCTGTTGCCATCCGTGCCTCCCCGATCTCGCCGAGAAACTCTTCGTGACCGCGGTGAGGCCCCGGTCATTTCCCCTAACCCTGCCCCCGTTTGGTTGCCGTAGCCGTCGCCCCCTTGCTTATCGTAGCCGTCGCCGCACGGGCTCATCGCCGGCGAAGCCCCGGTGACCAAATGGCCCCGCGCGTGGATCCATTGCACTCACAACGACCCGTGGAGCAACGCTAGCGCGACAGCCAGCTCGTTTGCAAGCCACAGCGCTAACCCCGCACCCACCCGAGCTCCGGCCGCCGCCTCGCTCGCCGCCGTTGCTGATTCCGACCACCCTAGCACCTCCTGCTGCTACCAAATGACGTGCCTCGCCACGACGCGTCCGTAGAGCCCAGCCACGCGAGCTCTCGTCGCCGGAGATGGCCGGACGAGGAGCGTCGCCGCGTTCTGATTAGCACCGGCGGCTAATTGCCGGTTAGGTGACGTGGCAGATTAGGTTAGACACTAACCCCGTGGTTAGTTTAACCTGGTGACACTGACAACCGGGCCCCTCTCTCTAATTAACCTGGTTTAGTTTCTGTTTAGGTTTAACTAACCACAAGGGCCCCACAGGTCAGTTTGACCTGGCCACGTCACCTGTTGACCGGACCCCACCTGTCTGTGACACTAACCTGTCCTGAGTCACTGACCAGTGGGCCCCACTGGTCAGGTTTGACCTGGACCGGCCTGTTGACCCTGCTGACGTCACCCAGACGCAATGCTGATGCAGTAATTAATTTTCTCGATTTAAAATAAATCAGGAAATTCCAAAAAATGCCCAAAACTTCTAAAAATCATAGAAAATTATCTATGACTCCAAATAAGATAAATTATATATGAAAAATGATCAGAAAAATCCAATCTATCCATCTGTACTGTTTTCATGCATGTTTGAGCAAGTTAACCTCACTGTTTAGGATGAAACATGATTAGGACAAATTTGATAATAGATTTGGAGTTGGAATTTGATCTAGCTTTGAATTCCACTTCAATTAAAATGACTTTTTGTTACATTAGCCCAAATCACAGCATATTGCCATGTCATGATCATGCATCATATTGTGCATTGCATTGATTGTGTTCTTCCTTGTTTGCCGGTATTTTTCCCCTCTCGGTAGACGATGTTCCGATGATGAGATCGATGACACCGATGAAAAACTATTATCTTCAGAAGTGCCAGGCAAGCAAAAACCCATTGTTCATTCCGATACAATCCCACTCTCTCGCTCATGCTCTCTTTTGCTGCATTAGGACAACAATGATTCAAATGTTACATGTTGCGGCAGTTGAACCCCTTTCCTCTGCATGACCTGTCATTGCCACAGTAAATAGATGAAACCCACTAGCATGAGTAGGAATTGTTTGAGCCTTGATGTGCCTACTCATTCATGCTTGTTGTCATGCCTGCTACTGCTTAGAGTTGAGTCAGGTCTGATTCATCGGGAATGAATTGGAACGTGGTGAACATGTCCTACCATTGAGAGCTAAGTGTGTGAACATGATTTGGTAACGGTAGCGGTGAGAGGCCATGTAGGAGTACATGGTGGGTTGTCTCATTGCAGCCGTCCTTAGGAACTGAGTTCTGTGTTTGTGATGCATGAACAGTTACTACCACACATTGGGTTCCGGTAACTCGACCCCTCTTGGCTTATTAATCAACTCGATCTCTGTCCAGGAGTTGCAACTAGTTTCTGGTGTTTGTAGGTAGTGTTAGTAGTCTAACAAGTGGCACCCGGTGCAGGTGGGCTTGGGACAGGCTAGGCACAGTGGCACGGTGTACCAACTGGCACCCGGATGGTGGGCTTGGGAACCCTACACACATCGTTTGGGGCCGTGAGCGACACCCCGGCCGGATCTCCTTGCGGATGGAACTCGAATAGGCGATAAACCTGGACGAGAGACTTGTGTGGTTAGTCAAGTCGTGGCCGACTCCCTCGCCAGGCTTCCGCTTGAATGTTGCCGAGATACACGACGTGTACATGGTGGTAAGTGGCGAGAGCGTGTGTGAAGAAGTACACCCCTGCAGGGTTACCATTATCTATTCGAATAGACGGATTCCTCGGATATGGAAACTTGGACCCCTTGCATAGTTCATAGACAAGTGAAAGTGGATACTCTAAAATGCGCAAGATAAGCGTGAGTGCTATGGATGGCGTTCTCGTAGGGAGACGGGAGCGAATCCATAGTGGTGTATTGATATGGTGAATATGTGGACTCGTGTGTGCCACCGCAAAAGAGTTACTTGCAGTCGCAGTTCAGGATAGCCACTGAGTCAAAGCTGGCTTGCTGCAGTTAAACCCCACTATCCCTTTGTTGATAATGATACATATGTAGTTAGTTCTGATGTAAGTCTTGCTGAGTACATTTGTACTCACATTTGCTTAATTTATGTTTTTGCAGAGAGACTTCAGTCTCACTACTAGTTCTGCATGGACTTCGATGTTTAGCTCGTTACCTCAGCTACGATCTTGTACCCTTGGGAGTGTCTTGTAGATAGTCAGGCTTCTCAGCCTTCTTCATTTGTAGTTGTCTGTACTCAGACAAGTTAAGCTTCCGCATGTGCTTGTTGCTTGTATGCTCTATATGTTGGGTCATGAGACTCATGTTTGTAATGTCTCGCTCCTCGAAGCCTATTGAATAAATACTTTAAGTCGTAGAGTTTTGTTGTGATGCCATGTTGTATTTACACATATCGAGCATATTGTGTGTATGATTGAAATGCTTGGTATGTGTGGGATCCGACAACCTAGTTGTTTATCCTTGGTAGCCTCTCTTATGGGGAAATGTAGTCTTGTGCTTCCATGAGCCATAGTAGTCCTCTACAGCCCGGTTCATCGTAGTCCTGCTAGCCCAGCACTACTGCTCCGGAACACTTGACTGGCCGGCATGTGATTCACTTCGTTTATGTGTCTGTCCCTTCGGGGAAATGTCACGCGATGACATCCGGAGTCCTGCCTAGCCTGCTACAGCCCGGGTTTCCGGAGTCCTGTTAGCCCAGTGCTACAGCCCGGATTCACACGCTGCTGACCGACATGCTCGATGTTGATTCATGTATGCCTGTCCCCGTAAGTTAGTGCCACTTTGGGTTCACGACTAGTCATGTCGGCCCGGTTTCTCTGTCATATGGATGCTAGCAACACTATCATATACGTGAGCCAAAAGGCGCAATCGGTCCTGGGCCAAGGTAAGGCGACACCCGTGGGAATATCGTGCGTGAGGCCGCAAAGTGATATGAGGTGTTACAGGCTAGATCGGTGTGACTTAGAATCGGGGTCCTGACAGCTTTGCTATCAGAGCCTGACTGCCTGTAGGATTACCAAGCCAAGCTGGTCGAAGTCGTGTCTAGAAATGCTTTAGTTATATAAGGGAATTGATTGTGTATGGGAATGTAAGGCTCTTTTTACTCCTTATCCTCATGACCTTATGATCTGAGTCATCTTATCTTTTCTACGGGGTTAGGAACTAGGCTTCTCTTCTATCTCTCAGGATGACATGTTACTAAACCGTAGTTGCCTAGGATTGTTGAGTTCAAGCCTCAGTTCAGTTCCTACTACTTCCATATGTTCATAGCTGGCCTTAGAACCTTGATATTGTGATGTTGAGTGGTTATGCCACCATTTTTGCAGGATGTCTCAAATCATTTTGAGCATTTACAGCCGTTATGCTGTCCGAGTCATCCCAGGTTTCTAAATAGTCTGATGCACTTGCAAATCTTTCCTCCATGTTCCCGTTGTATTTTTGGGCCAGATTAAGCACACTAATCGGAGTGTTGAGGTACTCCATTGCCTTGACATGTATGTTGGAGTTAGTATTATGATCGTAGGTGTCCTCGAGAATTTAGCAATGCTTTCGTATCCCCAGTGTGATGATTCTGGCCATCATTCTTGAAAGCATCTCGCGATGTTATTTAGTTAGTTGGTATTCTATTCCTGGGTTTTGAACCCGAGATTCACTCCACTCACCTCCTGTTGATAGTGTTTGCTAGTTCCTTTAGGATATTAGTAACCTTTGCGATAATCCTCGAGGTCCGTGGTATTTCCTTCTTCCAAATACCATGAACTGCTTATGGCAGAAGTCCTTTTGAACCAAAAGATCACAACCAGAGTGCTCTTGATGAGTTCTCCATTTTACATTGTGAATCTGCCAGTTCTACCTTTCTGCATGGGTAATCTGCAAGAAACCTGTTGAACTTGGTTCGACATATTAATCTATGCATCCACAACTCAGAAAGATATATGTCCTCTTGAGTTGTCCCTCTTCATTTGTATTCCGACCATCGCCTATCAATTGATAGTCAGGAGTAATTGTGCATTCGTGTTATCGATGCTTATTATTCTTGTGGTCCATTAAGCCATTCTATTTCAGAATGACTAGGAGAAACAAACTCCAGTACCTCATCCATATCCAGGATTGGGTCAAAGTAGTTGTGTTCTGCAGATCAAATGCCAATCCAGCTTTTGCTATGTTCTACCCTGGAGTATTACCCCCTTTATGTCAGGATTGTCATGAGAATTGCACCATCTCTCATGAATTCTTGACGCAGTGATACTTCTTGCCATCATTTTTCATTCCTCGGTCCCGTGTTGCTGCAACCGGAATGCCGGCAAGTGAACCATGATGTGTGAAATCAATACTCCTAGCAACCGTGTTGCTTGGTAGTTAATGGACAGTAATATCATTCTTAGCATGTTGGTTATCGAAACACTATTGTAGGATTGATCGTGCTACCTTGTTCTTATTTCTGGTGCACTCTTCGATCTTTGAGTTAGGATTGAATCCCTTGCTCTTTTGATCATATCGTCTTGTCTGAAAAGCAAGATTGTTCTCGAGCTTAGTAACATATCGGTGGTTCGTGATTTTCTGATTATCTTCTCGGAAGTATCACCAGGTTTCCCCCTGACCGTTATGTTGAGCTCGCGATCAAGTTGGTTTTCTTATAAACCACCCTTCTCCAAGAACCTGTGTAGGATATCCCTGAGCTAGTTGGTTGAGCTAGAGAACAACTTGGAGACTTGGAAGATGAAAGCTTGTCCCGCTTAGTTCATCTCCAAAGGGATATCCTTGTGTGTTGTGTGTGTGTTGAAGAAAGATGATATCTTCATAGATTGGTCCTCATGATCAGTTGTTGGATCTATTTGTCTTGTCAAAACTTTGACTTGAGTATGGGCTATCATCAAGACAAATCAGAACCAACGATGTTCGTAATGTTGTCTTACTCGTGCTTGACCCCTCGAGCATACACCATTACATCTTTTGGTCTGACCAATGCTATCACCGTGTTCACATGATGGTGGAAGTCCAGTGATATGGAAATTCCGATGAGTTGCTGTTGAACCCATCAGCAGCATTTTGTCTCCCCCATGATTCATGTTGAACATCAACCTAGTGTTGAAAACTTTGTAAGCAATGCCTTCTTGTTCCGTTCATGAAGCTTATGCTTGGATGAAAGAAGTGACTTTCTCCAAGTTCACGTGCTTTAGGTGTAAGTTGCCGCCATGGATTTTAGAAAGGTTTGTTTTGTTTCCCTTGGAATCATCCCAAATCAGTCATGCATACGTGCGAAATACTCTATGGTTTGGTAGATTAATTACCTCCACTCCATATGTGTTCCTAGCACACCAAGCCACTGATTGATTTGTTCAAGGTGAAGAAGTTCCTTCTTAAGAATCATGACTTATGTTAGGACTTCACTACCCTCATTCATGGTTCCCCTCCGGAACTCGATAGTGTTTTGTTGTAAGACTACTATGTGGTCATGCTTGTCTGGAACAGCGTGTTCACATGTATGTAGCAGAACCAGCTCATGTTTTGGAGATTGCTATCGTAGTTCATCTCCTGAGAGTCTCGCAACATTATCTCGTCGATTTGTGTTGCAACTCTTCTTTTCATACTTGTGAGTCTGAAGTGTCCCGTTTCTAACCAGATCTGAATCTCAGGCAGATATGATGGTTGGAACATTCCCAACATTTGCATTTTGTTCCTAGCTTGCACCCCATCGTGCCAATTTTCCATGGGCTTCCCTTCTTAGCAGTTGCTTCCAGGATCATCTCCAAAAGTGGTCCTACCATGGGTCCCATCCATTTCCGATGATAAGAAAAAATCATCCATTGCGTTGTCTTCAACAAGGTAGTCCACATCATCCATTCTAGTCGATATGCCATTCTTTCGAACCTCCTTGAACGATCTTTTGTGATTGTCTTAGGCTGGCATAAAGAGTTTCAATGATCATTATATCAAAAGTAATTCTTTTTGCCACTTAAGGGAATAGCTCTATGAGTCACCTTCCCTGAGGTGCCCCGTTAGGTAATCATGGCAACTTGTCTCCTCGCTACTTTGACACTCACTCACCTTCTCACCTAAGCGTGGGATTGTTGCCTACCAATTTGGACCTTCTTCACATGTCCCTCTACATCCCTCTTGATATGTGTTTTGTGTCTCAGTTCGCGAGATGTTTCTACGTCTCACTCCGTGAATTTATCGTAAGTTGCTCGATCTTCGAGAAGATCAACTCTTTAGGGTTTCCCTTCCTTCTCATTGTCATGATTGGATGGAATTCTCGGAGCAAGATGTCAAGACTAGATGATGAATGGATCAACATATTCGGGAAGAGCAATTGGATCATGAAGATTGTGTCGGCTTTGTGTCCCCTCTGTCTTCTTACCTCACGTCTTGAATCTCAGGACGAGATTCTTGTTTAGTGGGTGTGAGTTGTCACAGCCCTAGAATTGTTTGCAATAATTGCATAAGAGAGCATCCATGCATCATGTCTAAATTCTGAAAGTTGAATTGGGGTTAGTTAAAGCCCTCAGAAATCACTTCAGAAATAATCAACATTAAAATATTTTCAAATGAGTCCAAGGAAATGTTCATGTTATTATGTAAAAATATTGGCAAGAGGTAAAATTCAAACCAATATTTTTGGAATCACAGAAATATTTATTTTGGGCCTTTGACTTAAATCAATGACATATTTGAGTTGAATTTATTTCTGTCATATAAGAAATAAAGTTCAAATATTTTTGTAAGTTGCCTGTGACCTTGGACTAGTTCCTGAGCTCACATAACAATTTACAGAAAGTTCAAAAAAATGATTTGATGTTTTAAATCAAATCAAAACCAATTGTAGAAAATAGAAAATAGAACAAAATTAGAGAAGACAGAAGAGAGAGCAGGCTTACCTGGCTCACCTGTAGCAGCCCACTTGGCGGCCCAGATGGTGGCCCAGCCCACTGGCCGAAGCGGTCGTCTTCAACCTCTGCCAGTAGGCAGAGGCGTATCGACGCGCGCACGCCCGAGGCCTCCACCTCCTGCTTCCTCCTCCATGCCCTCGTTCGATCGCCTGGAGACGCCACGACACCCCCCGAACCTCTCTCACTCTCCCCCGTGCTTCCCCCCTCCTCTGGTCCCCCTCCACCTCGCACCCGAGCGGAGCGCAGCTCGTCGCCGAGCACCACCGCAGCCACCGGGCACGCCTCGCCTCCCCGTGCTGTCCCCTACGTCTGCCTCGATGCCTTGAAGCTCCCCCTCAACACGAGCATCGCTGGACGCCCTGTCGCCTCGCCATTGACCCGTTGTCTCCACGCACGGCCGTGCATCGCCGCCGTCAAATCCGTCGCCGTCCGTGCCTCCCCGAGCTCGCCAAGAAGCTCTTCGTGACCGCGGTGAGCCCCCGGTCATTTCCCCCTAACCTTGCCCCCGTTTGGTCACCGTAGCCGTCGCCTCCTTGCTTACCGTATCCGTCGCCGCACGGGCTCATCGCCAGCGAAGCCCCGGTGACCAAATGGCCCCGCGCGTCCGTCCGTTGCACTCACAATGACCCATGGAGCAACGCTAGCGCGACAGCCATCTCGTTTGCAAGCCGCAGCTCTAACCCCGCACCCACCCGAGCTCCGGCCGCCGCCTCGCTCGCTGCCGTTGCTGATTCCGACCACCCCAGCACCTCCCGCTGCTACCAAACAACGCGCCTCGCCACGACGCGTCCGTAGAACCCAGCCACGCGAGCTCTCGTCGCCAGAGATGGCCGGACGAGGAGTGCCGCCGCTTTCTGATTAGCACCGGCGGCTAATCACCGGTTAGGTGACGTGGCAGATTAGGTTAGCCACTAACCCCGTGGTTAGTTTAACCCGGTGACACTGACAGCCGGGCCCCACTCTCTAATTAACCTGGTTTAGTTTCTATTTAGGTTTAACTAACCACAAGGGCCCCACATGTCAGTTTGACCTGGCCACGTCGCCTGTTGACCGGACCCCACCTGTCTGTGACACTAACCTGTCCTGAGTCACTGACCAGTGGGCCCCACTGGCCAGATTTAACCTGGACCGGCCTGTTGACCCTGCTGATGTCACCCAGACGCAATGCTGATGCAGTAATTGATTTTCTGGATTTAAAATAAACCAGGAAATTCCAGAAAATGCCCAAAACTTCTAAAAATCATAGAAAATTATCTATAACTCCAAATAAGATAAATTATATATGAAAAATGATCAGGAAAATCCAATCTATCCATCTGTACTGTTTGCATGCATGTTTGAGCAAGTTAACCTCACTGTTTAGGATGAAACATGATTAGGACAAATTTTATAATAGATTTGGAGTTGGAATTTGATCTAGCTTTGAATTCCACTTCAATTAAAATGACTTTTTGTTGCATTAGCCCAAATCACAGCATATTGCCATGTCATGATCATGCATCATATTGTGCATTGCATTGATTGTGTTCTTCCTTGTTTGCCGGTATTTGTCCCCTCTTGGTAGACGACGTTCCGATGATGAGATCGATGACACCGATGAAGAACTATATTATCTTCAGAAGTGCCAGGCAAGCAAAAACCCCTTGTTCATTCCGATACAATCCCACTCTCTCACTCCTGCTCTCTTTTACGGCATTAGGACAACAACGATTCAACTGTTACATGTTGTGGTAGTTGAACCCCTTTCCTCTACATGACCTGTCATTGCCACAGTAAATAGATGAAACCCACTAGCATGAGTAGGAATTGTTTGAGCCCTGATGTGCCTACTCATTCATGCTTGTTGTCATGCCTGCTACTGCTTAGAGTTGAGTCAGGTCTGATTCATCGGGAATGAATTGGAACATGGTGAACATGTCCTACCGTTGAGAGCTAAGTGTGTGAACACGATTTGGTAAAGGTAGCGGTGAGAGGCCATGTAGGAGTACATGGTGGGTTGTCTCATTGCAGTCGTCCTCAGGAACCAAGTTCTGTGTTTGTGATCCATGAACAGTTACTACCACACATTGGGTTCCGGTAACTCGGCCCCTCTCGGCTTATTAATCAACTCGATCTCTGTCCAGGAGTTGCAACTAGTTTCTGGTGTTTGTAGGTAGTGTTAGTAGTCTACCAAGTGGCACCCGGTACATGTGGGCTTGGGACAGACTAGGCACAGTGGCACGGTGTACCAAGTGGCACCCAGATGGTGGGCTTGGGAACCCTGCACACATTTTTTGGGGCCGTGAGCGACACCCCGGCCGGATCTCCTTGCGGATGGAACCCGAATAGGCGATAAACCTGGACGAGAGACTTGTGTGGTTAGTCAGGTCGTGGCCGACTCCCTCGCCAGGCCTCCACTTGAAGGTTGCCAGAGATACACGACGTGTACATGGTGGTAAGTGGCGAGAGCGTGTGTGAAGAAGTACACCCCTGCAGGGTTATCATTATCTATTCGAATAGCCGGATTCCTCGGATATGGAAACTTGGACCCCTTGCATAGTTCATAGACAAGTGAAAGTGGATACTCTAAAATGCGCAAGATAAGTGTGAGTGCTATGGATGGCGTTCTCGTAGGGAGACGGGAGCGAATCCATAGTGGTGTATTGATATGGTGAATATGTGGACTCGTGTGTGCCACCACAAAAGAGTTACTTGCAGTCATAGTTCAGGATAGCCACCGAGTCAAAGCTGGCTTGCTGCAGTTAAACCCCACCATCCCTTTGTTGATAATGATACATATGTTGTTAGTTCTGATGTAAGTCTTGCTGAGTACATTCGTACTCACGTTTGCTTAATTTATTTTTTTGCAGAGAGACTTCAGACTCACTAGTAGTTCCGCATGAACTTCGACGTTTAGCTCGTTACCTCAGCTACGATCTTGTACCCTTGGGAGTGTCTTGCAGATAGTCAGGCTTCTCAGCCTTCTTCATTTGTAGTTGTCTGTACTCAGACAAGTTAAGCTTCCGCATGTGCTTGTTGCTTGTATGCTCTGTATGTTGGGTCATGAGACTCATGTTTGTAATGTCTCGCTCCTCGGAGCCTATTGAATAAATACTTGAAGTCGTAGAGTTTTGTTGTGATGCCATGTTGTATTTACACATATCGAGCATATTGTGTGTATGATTGAAATGCTTGGTATGTGTGGGATCCGACAACCTAGTTGTTTATCCTTGATAGCCTCTCTTATGGGGAAATATAGTCTTGTGCTTCCATGAGCCATAGTAGTCCGCTACAACTCGGTTCACCGGAGTCCTGCTAGCCCAGCACTACTGCTCCGGAACACTTGAATGGCCGGCATGTGATTCACTTCGTTCCTGTGTCCGTCTCTTCGGGGAAATGTCACGCGATGACATCCAGAGTTCTGCCTAGCCTGCTACAGCCCGGGTTCCCGGAGTCCTGTTAGCCTAGTGCTACAGCCCGGATTCACACGCTGCTGACCGACATGCTCGATGTTGATTCATGTATGCCTGTCCCCGTAAGTTAGTGCCACTTTGGGTTCACGACTAGTCATGTCGGCCCGGGTTCTATGTCATATGAATGCTAGCGACACTATCATATACGTGAGCCAAAAGGCGCAAACGGTCCCGGGCCAAGGTAAGGCGACACCCGTGGGAATACCGTGCGTGAGGCCGCAATGTGATATGAGGTGTTATAGGCTAGATCGGTGTGACTTAGAATCGGGGTCCTGACACCAACCCATAAACATAATCAAATATGTGATCAATAAACCAATAACAAAATTACAGTTAAAGGGGAGTTGGTGGTCATTCATCCACGTCCCTCCTCCCCTCTCCTCATATATTTGACATGTAATCCTTCAACAATCCCACACTACTATTTTTAAGTCACTTTAGGTGCAACGCATTTCTGAATTTGCCTGAGTGGCAATAAAGGAAAAACATATCACCATATAAATATTCAACGCCTTGTATTGAGTTTCACTTTAAATACATAGGTTTATGTTATGTGGATCACCCTAAAAAATTGCGATGAAAGTATAGGCGATATTATAAAAACCATACAAGTTGGGGTTAGAAACTCTACCGTTGGGAGGGCTAGAGCCAGAAAAAAGTGTATGAAGTGGGCCTACTGGAGGCACACCACCGTTGTGGGGGCCAAAACCAATCAAATGTAAAAAAAAAACCAAAATGTCATATTCGTAGCTCTAGCAATGTTGTTTTATCAAAGTTGGTCCGGGCCATGGTCCCAACTCGCCCCCTGCCTCCTTCATTGGTTAGAGTTATACAGATGGAGTGCTCTTTTACGCAGCCACAACTACAAATATTGTGTACTGTGTTAAAAAAACATACAAATATTGTGGTAAGTTGTATCTCGAAGCTCAAGTCTTGCGTTTTAAACCATTTGATTGTGTTCTCGAGCCGATTGATCTCATAAAATGTGAACGACCGATACTTTGTTACACGTCGACTGACTAGGGTGTCGCAAACGATGTCAAATTGGTTTAAACATGAGATCTGTGATTTGTGGTACAACTAACCATAGTGTTTTTCTCTTTTGAAAAAGACACCCGATAGGCCAATTCATATTTGTAATTCGTCAAGGAAAATAATAGCTAGTACTCACTAAAGAATGACAGCTCGACACAAAGTAACCACTAAAAACAACAAAACTAAAACCTTCTCGGCTGATTTACTTAGATTATGACTTCTTTACCTAGCCCCACCCAATATGGTTTCTGATATTTAGTTATTTACTAGAAAACATGACCGTGCGTTGCAACAAGACAAAAAGTCGTGCCCGTCATATTTTTCTATAGGAGAAAGTGGGACGTGTGCATGCGTGATATAATCAAGTTACACTATGAAGATTCGTAAGAACCAAACAATTCATTAAGCTTAATCCTCATTTTGTTAAAGCAACATACATGCATGTATTTGTCCCAAAGAGATGCATAGTGGAATGCCTATTCATTTCTATGGAGAAAAAATCACATCGAAATCTTAAAAAATTGTTCAGTTTTTTTAAATCATTTCATAAATTTCAAAAAATCTTCATATTTTCATATTTTTTTCAAAAAATATAAAATGTTCATAAAGTTGAAAAAATGTTTGCATTTTGAAATTATGTCCTCAATTTTAAAAAATGTTCCCATTTTCAATTTTTGTTCACAGGTCCAATAAATGTTGTGATTTCAAATTTTGTTCAGAGTTTCGAAAAATGTTTAGAACAGGCAAGATTTGTTTTTGTCCCGTTGCAATGCACGGGCATGTAGGAGAGAAGAGATTACTCAAGAAAGCCGTGTAGAGGATCGTGCCCCTGCCGTTGGATGGGCAGGATCGTACATTCATACGGCGGCGATCTATCGAGGCAGGGCATACGACCCGGACTTCTCTCTACACATTAAACACCGCCTGAGCAAGATAACAACTGCCGCATATGAAGACGGAGCCTCCACATAACGCGCAACAACCTGCAGTCCGCCCAGCCTTGACCGGGAAGGCGATCGAGCTTATCCATCTGATCACCAGCGGATGAGCGAGAGCGCAGGGCGGCGACCATGAGGAGCAGGGGGACGTCGACGAAGCGGCTCTTCGCGCTGCTGCTGACGGTGCTTTGCGTAGCCGCGCGTTTTCAGTGCATCGTCTGCCCCGCCGGAGGTCGGGCTGGCGGCGGCGGTGTCGGCGAAGGGGGTGGAGAGGCGGAAGGCGGTGGTGGCGCCGGCGCCGGCGAAGGGGAGGAGGGCGGTGAAGGTGCAGGTGGATCACGGAGTGGCGACGAGGAAGAAGGTGGGTCGACGAACACGTACAACTGGTGGGGTGGTGCTACCCGCGCCGTGGCGGCGGGGCCGGGCGTGGACCCGAGCGCTGCCGCGGGGTCGCAAGGACTGGCCAGCGCCTGGATAATGTCCGGCGCCTTCATCGTCGTCGTTCTGTCTATGGCGCTGGTCGCGCGCGTCCGTCGCGCTCTTCGCCGGCGGGGTAGCAGCAAGTTGACCAGATCGGTGGGTGCATCCTCTCAGCATGTGTAATGTCAGTGGTAGTTTGATTTCACATCGTCGTTTTGGTTAATTAGCGTGTAGAGCTAGATACCCAGACACATCGTCACTTCACTCCGGGCGAAGTCGTAGGGCCTCCGTGCACATTTCATAACTGGTTCGATGTCATAGCTTGTGCAAACACGAGAATGTTGACATTAATAAATTTGAATTTTGTCTGAAAATTTTCAGCGGCAGGTAGCTGGCATTTCTGATTACCGCCCGACAGAAGACGTGTCCGTGTGTAATGTGCTGCTGGTATTTGCACTTTGCCTCTGTTTCAGTCTAGCGAGATCCACATGTTAATGTCTCGCGTGGAAGACTATCATATTGTTGTGCCTCATCAAGTAATTACTACGTACTCCAGCTTGGAAATGTTTTGTTAGCAAGGGAATCAACATTCAGCATGAGTTTCCCCATTTCCATTATAGCAACATTCAGCGTGAATTTAAAGCAACATTTTGCAGCAAGTTCTCCCAAACCAACATGGCATCCCCTCGAGCCTTGGTGCAGTGTTGACGATCAGTTGTAATAGTATCCTCCATGGTGTAGTTGCCTCACTTGTGTAATAGTATCATCCAGGATTGTAAAGTTTGACTGATATAGGAGATCATTCCATGATAATGTGTCACCGTTTCATGCTCCAAACACGTATAGTTTCTCACCAGAACAACAATGCAATCCCGCAAAAGGTAAACCTATGTCTTTTCCAGCAAAAGCTTTTAAATCCATGCATCAAGTAGATCATCACCATCTTTACGTAATACTAGCACATATGCCCGTATGTTGCAGCAGGAGAGATATTTCTTTGCGAGAAGCAATAGAGAGATAATTGATGTGTTCACAGAAAATGATCTCCACAGCAGCGCGATAGAGTGAGGAGTTGTGGTCTTCTTGCGGGTCATGTTTATCCCGCGATATCATGATAGTGGTGGAGTTAGTCGGCGTGGCGGCAACCATCCAACTCGTGCCTTTTTTTCTCTGCATCTGCCTCTGTCTCGGGGTTGTGTCTGCCTCCTCATTTAGTAGCTATGCAACGACTTTTGGGGCACGATTGTTTCGACCACTATCTCTTGCAATGGCATAACCGATGGATTACTAATTGTAGTGTATAAAACCCATTTCATCAGCATATTTAGCACATAACCAGACGTCAATGTCCCTTCTTTATTAGGGTTTATTCTATTTGATTATTTTAGCGCTGACATGGCCATAATTTTTTTTATTCGAGCCAATATATCCTCTTTTACTGGCACTTGCAAGCTAGCAACGGCAAATATTTATGGAGTCCCTCCCTCTGCTCATGATTCTCGAGATAACTTCCTTATTTTGATACAAACTTCTTATTTCCAGACAACCTATGGACATACAAACGGGTGCGGATTTACTACAAAGTTCCAAGGTAATGCTATTCTCATCATAATTGCGTGATAGATGAGTTGGTTCTGTCCATCGACACAATATGGAAGGTCCATAGTTCAATTCCCTCGGGGCATAAATCTTTTGTTGCTCATCCGTCTCACAGAAAAAGAAATATGTGGGTAGGCCTATTCGTCCCACCCGGTGGACAAACAAAAACAAGTCGCGTGAGGAACAAAACCTATATGTATATTTAATAGGAGGACCAACCCATTTTGTGTAACAAAGGCGCCCTAGCCAGTTGGCATCCGCATGAGGATTTGGATGCAACATCGCATGCTCTATTCCTTGCGACCGTCAAATATTTTTGGCTCCCTCGGCAAGGATCAATGGGCCGGATGCGGACGGCCCAGTAGGCGAGTACGGCTGAGGCCCAATACTGCCTCTGCGATGGAGCAATTTTTTTCTTGGGACAACTATGTGGGGCTACTATATGATGCTAGTTCTGTAAAATAGCGCGTGGGACGCACATCGGTTCGTGTATGGGCCAGCACACTGATAGGCTCCAAGACGACCTATGTTTGTAAGGCACGAAAAAAAAATCCAAAAAACGATGAGTTGAACGATCAAAATCATGCCTTTAAAGACCCAACTACGTGTTGCTAGCTACTCGACGAAACGAGTCCTACTAACCAATGGCCAGCTCGAACCTTTACGAACATACTCCAATGTCAGATTGGAAACATTTTTTTTTCTTTTTAAACTTTTAAAAAAATATAAATTGCTGAATATTCTTGGAAACTTGATTTTTTTGAAAAACTCAAACTTTTTTTGAAATTACATAAATTTCTAGAAATACACAACAAATTTTGAAACATTCGAAATTCACAATTTTAATTGGAAACATGAACCTTTTTTGGAAACATGAACATTTTTTGAATTTGTGATTATTTTTTGAAAATGTAAACATATTTTAAACATTCAGAATAATTTTAGAAAATGTGTGTTTCTTTAAACTCGGAAATTATTTTGATTTGCGAACATTTCACAAAAACAACAATGTTTTTCGTATTTGGAACATTGTTAAAATGCAATTTTAAAAAATCTCGAACATCTTTAAAAACACAAAGAAAAAATGAAACATTTTTTAAAAATTTGAACCAACTTTTGAATGAGAACAAAGATTTAAAGTTCTAAACATTTTTTAAACATGATATTTTTTGGAATTCAGAACATTTTGAAAAAAAATCAGAAATTATGTTTTTGTAATTTGGAGTTTACGAAAAAATAGATAAAGTAAAATAGAAACATAACACAGAACAAAAAAAATGGTTCAGCCCAGGCGCCCTTTGCAAAGCTGTGACTATTTAACGCTCCATGCAATAAATAGGGTTCTCCCATCTGCGTGGGCACGGAAATAAATAGGCTGGCTTTGCTGGACCGTTTTTCCTTTCTCTAATACATGAAAGGACAAAAATTTAGTACCACCGCAAAAAAAACTTTTTGATGACGAACGGATAAAAAATTCGGAGAAACGCACCTTACTTTATTTGTAGTTATAGACTCAGAAGGAAAAGGTACATTTTTTCAAATAAAGGTATAGTAACGATTAAGTATCGGATTGTATTGGAAACATATGATAGACTAGAAATTATTCTGGCTTGTCTTGTACTTCAAATCAATCATGTACTTTTATATATATATATGCCTACGAGGCTTAAGCAATAAACATACATCATCAAACAACTATTCCACCAATCCATCTCTCTCCTTTCTAACATAGTATCAGCCTTACCTCGATCCTAAATCCTAGCCACCGCCGCTTCTGCACCCGTGCGCCGCCCCCGAGGCGGTCGGTCTCCATGAACGCCACCGGGGGCCGCGCCGTCCGTACCTAGGGTTCGTCCATCGGTCGTGTTGACCGGCTGCCCTAGAGAGTCTTTTTCTTGAGCCCTTGCTCCGGGTTATTTCTCTCTCCCGCTGGTCACCTTGATTGGCGTTTTTTCTTTTTGCTTTTCTGATCTAAGCTTGACTGGTTTGCGTCGCCCGTCACTCTCGTCGACCCACCGCGCCTCTACTCCGACACCGGCGTGACCAGCCGTCCTCTCCTCCGACCCGGCGGCCACACGCGCCGAGGCGGCCCGTCATGGCCTATCGCTGTCCGCACGTCGGCTTGCCCGTCGCCCTGCGCCGTCCGTGGCCGCCCTACTCCGACCGGGATTCTTCATCACCCATCGTGTCCGCCGCGTCTGTGCGGCCCCGTCCCCGGCTACCTCGAGCGCGCTGGCTGCGGCCCCGTTGTTGGCTACCTCGGGCCGGCTGCCTAGGCCTTGCCGGTTACCTTGGGCCGGTTGTGTCAGACTCGCCGGCTGCGTCGTCATCGCCGGCTTCATCTTGGACTTCGCCGCCACCCCGCCTCCCCCAAGCGGCGTCCCGGACCTCGTGCATGATTGGATTGTTCACCCACCCGCCGCCGCGTTGCGCCTCATTTACGCCGTGCGACCGACCTAGCCCGTCGGTTGCGCGCGCCTCCAAAAATCCCGTGAAAATTGTTCCGAGTACAGCGCGCCTCTCCACCGATCGAGCATCGGGCTGTCGCTGCATCGCCCCATCGGGCCGCAGCGTCACCGCCTCGTGGTTCTCTCTGCGACTACACCGATCCGCGTCACCGTTGCGTCGCCCCTTCGAGCCATAGTGCCGCGGCCCATGGTCCACCGCCGCCCCGAGGCGTCCGCTCCAGGCCGTCCTCGTGGCTGCCCCGACCCTCGCGCTGCCGCTGCGTCGCCCCGTCGGGCCATAGCGAGCGTGGCACGTGATCCTCGCCGTCAATATTCTTTATTCACCCACGCCTTCTCTCTTCCTCTGCTCTTCCAATCTTGAGCTCCAGCGCCCAAGTTCTCATCTATTTCCCAGTCGAGCAAGCACCCAACCATGTCCGGATCCGGAGGTCAAGGCAAGTGGATGGCCTCCTCTGTCAAGGAGGAGGACGTCGCCGAGCTTCGGACGGCCGGGTATCTGGCGAAGGGAATCGCCCACCACCTTCCAGCCTAGGGACAAATTGTTCCCACGCTGAAGCCCAATGAGAGGGTAGTATTCATCCCTCATTTCCTCCACGGGTTAGGGTTTCCACTCCACCCCTTCGTCCGCGGGCTGATGTTCTACTACGGGATAAACTTCCACGACCTATCCCCGAACTCCTTTCTCAATATCTCGGTGTTCATCATCGTGTGTGAAGCCTTCCTCCGCATCCAACCCCACTTCGGGTTGTGGCTCAAAATCTTCAATGTGAAGTCGAAGGTGGTGGATGGCCAGCATGCAGAGTGCGGAGGCGCCATGGTGAGCAAGCTGGCCAACATCTCCTGGCCAAAAGGCACTTTCGTGGAGTCTGTCAAGGAATGGCAGAAACAATGGTTCTATGTCGGTGTCAAAACCGGCGGATCTCGGGTAGGGGGTCCCGAACTGTGCGTCTAAGGTGGATGGTAACAGGAGGCAAGGGACATGATGTTTACCCAGGTTTGGGCCCTCTTGAAGGAGGTAATACCCTACATCCTGCTTGATTGTTCTTGATGATATGAGTATTACAAGAGTTGATCTACCAGGAGATCATAGAGGCTAAACCCTAGAAGCTAGCCTATGGTATGATTGTATGTTATCCTACGGACTAAACCCTCCAGTTTATATAAACACCGGAGAGGGCTAGGGTTACACAGAGTCGGTTACAAGGGAGGAGATCTACATATCCGTATTGCCTAGCTTGCCTTCCACGCCAAGGAGAGTCCCATCCGGACACGGGACGAAGTATTCAATCTTGCATCTTCATAGTCCAACAGTCCGGCTGTCCGGAGACCCTCTAATCCAGGACTCCCTCAGTAGCCCCTGAACCAGGCTTCAATGACGATGAGTCTGGAACGCAGTATTGTTTTCGGCATTGCACGACGGGTTCTTCTCCAAATTCCGAATATCTGCTAAGTAGTGTCCGGTTCCCCATAAATGTTGCACTTCTTGGCTTCTGCGCCCAATAAGGGCTATCTTCCACGTGGCGAGCGAATGCGAGGAGCCAGGGCGTTTTTACATTCACCCCCCCTAGCCAGGTAAATAAATCATCATTTAAAGGGATGGGGATTCTTAGATCCAATCCACACCATCCTCCCATGGCGAGAGTTCATCGGAGCGCGCTCGGAAAAAATCCATTCCATCACGGTCGGCCATCGCAGCTCCTCCTCCCGCTCCCGTAGCCCTAAGCCCGGTGATTGGGAGAAGTGTTCCCTCCCGGACAGCTGATTAGTAGAGTTGCAGGCCCAGGGATTTCTTCCTCTAGCGTATATGGTCCCCGTTCGAGCCGGGCTCGCCACCTATAATGGTGGAGAGCAAGCGGAGAGCTTCCCCAATCCCTCCAAGGGGGAGCGGGTATGCCTTGTCCCTTACTTACTAAGGGGACTCGGATTTCCAATTCATCCGTTCCTCCGCGGGCTCCTGGAGTTTTATATCCCCCAGTTGCATAATTTCACCCCTGCTTCCATATTACACATCCCGGTTATGTTGCCCTTTGCGAGTTGTTTCTGGGCTGCGAGGCTCATTTCGAGTTGTGGAAGAGGCTATTCGGCCTTGTGCCCCGCACACAGGAGGGGTCACTTTATCAAGTGGGCGGAGCCGAAATATGGCGCATCGCCGAGACCGGATACTTGTCCGGTACCTCAAAGAAGACGTCTGAAGACTGGCCTTCGGAGTGGTTTTACATGGAGGACGTCCCCTTCCGGACCCTGTTCGAAGGGGTCTTCCCGAGTTCAACAATGCTCCTCTGAAGAAACGCCGAAGTTGGCGCCCACGGAGCCCCCAGGAGGAAGACAACGGAGAAGTCCTTTACCTGATGGACCAGATTAAAGTGCTGGCTCAATCAGGATTAACAATAATCGAGGTTATGTCAATATGCATAATGCGGGGGGTGGAGCCGCTTCAATATCGAGGGCACCCCTTGTGGTGTTTTAATAGGGAAGATGATGCCACCCGCTGCGGACGTAAGGGACCGGACTCCGCTGCTGCTTTAGCAAAAATTATGTCCGAGTTGTTCAAGGGAGAGGAAGAGGAGTTCATCCGTATTAAGCTATGGCATGGATTCTCCATGTACAACCCTCCAAGCTGGGTGAGTTATCACTCTTTACTCCCAACCTTCCCACATTCTTCATCGTAGATACTCACCTTGCCATTTCACGCCAGGAACTGCGAAAAGCTATAAGGGAGGTCAACAGCCCACCTCCACAACCGGAGGACCCTGGCCGGGCCCTCGATCCCGGACTCAAAGAGGATCCGGACATATTTGTGGAGCTGATAGACAGGCAATTCTATCAATTGAGTTGCGATGATGCCATTGTGGCCATAACGGCCGACTATCCTGGACTACTCCCTGCATCGCACGTAAGAAAAAACCAAAGCCCCAACTCCCAAAAAGGATCCCCTTTTATGCACTTCACCTATCGTACACATACGGTGTTTTACAAGGAAGGCCTTCGGGACGCCGTGCCGAACCCGCATCAACTCGCCAAAAAGGGGCACCGAAGCCGGGTAGGCCAAAAAGGAAGGCGATTAGGACGGAGACGCCAGCGCAGAGGTATGACACAAAACCTCGCTCCGTGGTTGTCGTCTTTCTTAAAATATAATGACGTCCATGTTTCCTAGTAGGAAAAACGCTTGCCAGACTATATCCGAAGAGGCTGCCGATCACGCCTCGACCTGTCGGGCTCCAGGGCCGGACATAGAGGCGGAAGCTAACGCGGGGTAGGCGCCGGATGTTCCTCCTACAGAGGATGCAGACAGATTATCCGCTACAAATTCTGAAGTGGAGAGCGCCATGAATCACAGGCGTCGCCGGGCCGTACTCCGTGACACTTGTTTCTCCCAAGAGGTGTTCAATGCCTTCAACTCAGGAGATGCGTACATCCGTGCTGCTCAAAATGGTCTTGACAGAGCCACGGACCAGTATGTAAAGGATATACGGGTAGGAAAATCTAACGATTATGTATACCAGTAGCCCCTGAGACTTGAAACAGTTGACGCAACTGATTTAAGGATCATTATTTGTGCAAGTTCTTACAGAGAAGAATTCCCGTCTGTCTCAAGAGCTGGAAGAGTGCACGGCCCAGCTAGGGGCCGATGTTGCCGCGTTGAAGGAGTCCAAGATGGGCCCCTCTGGTAATACTTGTTTCCATTGCAAAAGAATACAGGTACCAGGTAGTATACGACATGCATGCAAATCTAACAATAGATGTTGCAGATGACCCCGGAGTGAATCCGGAGGCCGTGGCGGTGAATGTGGCACGTGTTGATCGACAGCTAAACGCTGGCGAGCGCGTGATTACGCGAGTCAGGCAGGAGAAAAATAATCTCCAAGACGCCAATATCCGGCTGGGAGTGGAATTGAAAGATGTCCGAGCCTAGCTTGCGGACTCCGTGAAGGAGAATATGCGGCTTCGGCGCCGCATTTTTAGTATGTGCTTGAACGAACTTTTAAAGGAGTTCGGCGAAGAAGCCGACTAACAGAGTTATGTCTGCAATTATGCTGACGGGTCGTCCCGCGGAGGAGAGGCCTGGGTCTTCAGGTGATCTTCTACCAGAGCTCTCACAACTGCACGAGCAAGTTCGGCAGGTGATGCAGGGTATTGCCCAAGCCTTGTGGCCATCCGCGTCCCTGCCAGGAGGCATAGGGGAGCTTATAGAGAAACTCAAGGGAGCGCGGCGGCGCTTCCGATTATGGAAGATATCCGCCTGCCGACAAGGTGCAAGGGAAGCCTGGGCTATGGTGAAGACGTGATATACCAAAGCGGACCCAAACCACATGGCCGAGGTCGGACCTGTCGGGCCCGATGGGAAAGAGATCCCCGTTAGTTTAGTGTATGACCAAGTAGAATTAGCCGCAAAGTATTCCCAACAGGATTGTAGGCTAGACAACCTATTGGATGGTATAGAAGAAGAATTTAATCAGTCTTAGTGACTGTGTACTTCAGGTGACATATGTAATGTCCCTAGCCGGATTGTAAATCATTTGTCATGGCGAACCTTTTCGCTTCGACCTCTCGACCCGATAGTCCGAAGTGTATCCGAATACCCGCTCGGTTATGTAAAAACCGGGATATGCATGGAAACCAAGCGTAGGGGTCATAAGTACTTGAACAGACAAGTACCCAACTAGCTATGTTATATTACATGGGTAGTAAGAAACATCTTCTAGGGAGAATAGTTCCGTTAAGGGTTCCTTTCCCTGGGTACGCATGCCCTAATGTGCATGTCCGAACTGCAAAAAGAGACACAGGCTATAAACATCTAGGGGCATGTGTCAAATTAAATAAAAGTCATCTTTTATTCACCGATCGAATATTCTCTTAAGAACGCTAGCTTTCAGCTTCACCCAGTCTAGGTACACATCCGGCTGACCCGGCAGTAATAATCGCAGAGGTGCTCCCCTTATGCCCTAGCCGAATTAACGAGAACGTAGGGCATAAATACAAGAGCCAGGCAACCCAGCTTGGCCAAAACTTAAGTCATATCGATGCATATAATGGTGAAAAAAGGTACATGCGGAAGAATAACACATGTGTGGGGCATAAAGCCCGGAAAAATAATTAGATTAAGCTTCTCTGTAAGAAGCCCCTGGGTATAATGAGCGCGGTTAGCGCGTGAAGATTGTGTAACCAAGACACAAGTTTAGCCCTTTAGGGCCTTGAAGAAAAAAAAGAGAAAGAGAGAAAAGACAGATATGCAAAAAATTGACGCAGGTAGGGAGGCGAACATAGAGTCCGGCGCTAGGCATAGAATCTTCGGAGTCTGGCTGCGTTCCATGGGTTTGGCTCGAGTCGATTGTCCGATGCATCCCGTAGATGGTACGCTCCACTGGTCAGAACCTGGCCAATAATGAAGGACCTTCCCATTTGGGATTGATCTTGTTCTTTTTCTTCTCCAGCAGGCGTAGAACTAGTTTGCCAACGTTATAGGTTTTGGCCCGCACTTCTCTGCTTTGATACCGTCGAGCTTGTTGCTGATAGAATGCGGAACGGGCTTTTGCCACTCGCGCTCCTCCTCCAGAGTGTCCAAGCTGTCCAGCCGATCGAGCTCGGCCTCTCTTTCTTCGTACATGCGCACTCAAGGTGAGTCATGAATTATGTCGCAAGGCAGAACCGCCTCAGCGCCGTACACCATAAAAAACAGTGTGTATCCGGTAGTGCGATTCGGCGTGGTCCACAACCCCCATAGTACGGAGTCAAGCTCCTCTACCCAGTGTGTGTTTAATTCCTTTAAGGACCGCACTAATCTGGGTTTAATGCCGCTCATGATAAGAACATTCGCTCGCTCGACTTGACCGTTAGTTTGCGGGTGATAGACAGAAGCATAATCGAGCTTGATGCCCATGTTGCCGCACCAAAGTTTCACTTCGTCGGCTGTAAAGTTCGTGCCGTTGTCAGTGATGATGCTATGGGGGACACCATAATGGTGTACGACCCCGGATATGAAGTCTATCACCTGTCCGGATTCAGCCGTTTTGACAGGTTTGGCTTCTATCCATTTGGTAAATTTATCCACCATGACCAGTAATTATTTTTTCTTATGGGTTCCCCCTTTAAGGGGTCTGACCACATAAAGCCCCCAGACCGCAAAGGGCCAAGTAATGGGGATTGTTTGGAGAGCGGTAGGCGGCATATGGCTTTGGTTTGCAAAAAGCTGGCAACCGACGCAATGTTGGACCAGATGCTGCGCATCTGCCCGGGCCATCGGCCAATAGAAACCTGTACGGAAGGCCTTGCTTACAAGGGCCCGGGCTATGGCGTGATGGCCGCCGAGTCCGGCATGGATTTCTGCCAAAAACTTCCGCCCTTCCTCTTCGGAGATGCACCTTTGAAGGACTCCGGTTGTGCTTTTCTTATAAAGCTCTCCCTCGTGGACCTTGTAGGCTTTAGATTGCCGTACTATGCAGCGTGCCTCATTTTGGTCTTTGGGTAGTTCCTGCCTGGTTAGGTAGGCCAGGAATGGTTCTGTCCACGGGGCGACGACGGCCATTATCACGTGGGCTGAAGGTGTTATTTCGATGGCAAAGCCTCCGATTGTGTCAGAGTGTTCGGTATCTGATGTTGTGGTCGGGTCCAGATTATTGTTACCGGTGTCCCCCTTCCATACCACGGATGGTTTAAATAGTTTTACCAGGAAGATGTTGGGTGGGACAGGGTCGCATTTAGTGCCGATACGGGCGAGGATATCTGCCGCCTAATTGTTTTCCCAAGCCACGTGGTGGAATTCAAGCCCCTCGAACCGATCTGACATTTTGAGGACGGTGTTGCGGTATGCCGCCATTTTTGGATCCTTGGCATCGAAGTCTCCATTTATTTGGGATATTGCGAGGTTTGAATCCCCACGCACCTCTAGGCACTGAATGCCCATGGAAACTGCCATTCGGAGACCGTGTAATAGGGCCTCGTATTCGGCTGCGTTATTGGAGTCTGTGTATAGTATTTGGAGTACGTATTGAACTGTATCTCCGGTGGGGGACGTCAGGACGACGCCAACCCCCAGACCAGCCAACATTTTAGAGCCGTCGAAGTGCATGATCCAATTGGAGTACGCGCCATACTCTTTAGGGAGTTCGGCTTCTGTCCATTCGGCGACGAAATCGGCCAATACTTGCGACTTAATGGCTCGCCGTGGTTTATATATTATGTCGAACGGGAGGAGCTCGATAGCCCATTTGGCAATCCGGCTCATGGCATCGCGGTTGTTTATTATGTCATTGAGTGGTACTTCGAAGACCACCGTAATTGAACACTCTTGAAAGTAGTGTCGTAATTTCCGGGATGCCATGAATACCGCGTATGCTATCTTTTGATAATGTGGGTATCGTGATTTGCATGGAGTGAGGACCGTGGATACATAATACACTGGCTTTTGAAGTGGGAATTTATGCCCGTCCGCCTCTCGTTCGATGACGAGCACTGCGCGTATGACTTGGTGAGTTGCCGCTATATATAACAACATTGGTTCGCCGACGTTTGGCACGGCCAAGATTGGGTTGGTGGCCAGGATGGCTTTTATTTCTTCCAATCCGTCCATGGCAGCGTCCGTCCACTCGAAGTGTTCGGTGCGCCGAAGAAGGCGATAAAGGGGAAGTGTCGTTTCTCCTAATCGGGAGATAAAGCGGCTTAAGGCCGCCATACATCCAGTTAATTTCTGGATTTGATTGAGGTCAGTTGGGATAGCCAACTGCGACAGAGCCCGGATTTTAGCCGGATTTGCTTCAATTCCTCTGCTGGAGATGATAAAGCCCAGGAGCTTTCCCGCGGGTATGCCGAAAACACATTTTTTTTGGATTGAGCTTAATGTCGTATATTAGGAGATTGTCGAACGTGAGCCTCAAGTTGTCTATTAAGGAGTCGACGTGTTTGGTTTTAACGACCACATCGTCGACGTATGCCTCCACTGTTTTGCCGATCTGCTTTTCCAGACATGTCTGAATCATGCGCTGATACGTTGCGCCGGCGTTTTTGAGCCTGAAGGGCATTGTGTTAAAACAGAAAGGGCCATATGGAGTGATAAATGCCGTTGCGGCTTGGTCGGACTCCGCCATTTAATTTGTTGGTAACCGGAGTATGCGTCGAGGAAGCACAATGAGTCATGTCCTGCGGTAGCGTCGATAATTTGATCGATGCGAGGGAGGGGGAAGGGATCCTTTGGGCAAGCCTTATTAAGGTCCTTGAAGTCGACGCATAGGTGCCAGGATTTGTCCTTCTTTGGCACCATCACTAGGTTTGATAGCCAGTCTGGATGCTTTATTTCTCTAATGAATTCGGCCTCCAGTAATTTGGCTAGCTCCTCTCCCATGGCTTGTAGCTTAGGTTCGGAGAAACGCCGAAGAGTCTGCTTGACTGGATTGAATCCTTTTAGAATGTTAAGGCTATGCTCGGCCAGCCTGCGTGGGATTCCTGGCATGTCTGGAGGGTGCCAGGCGAATATGTCCCAATTCTCGCGCAGGAACTCCCGTAGTGCGGTGTCTACGGCGGGGTTTAACTGTGCCCCGATGGATGCTGTTTTTGTGGGGTCCGTTCGATGGACTTGGAATTTGACTATTTCATCCGCTGGTTTAAAGGAGGTGGACTTGGATCTTTTGTCTAGTATCACGTCGTCCCTGTCCACTGTGGAGCGCAGCGCGGTTAACTCCTCCGCCACAAGGGCTTCAGATAATGCCTCGAGGGCCAGTGCGGCTGTTTTGTTCTCGGTGCGGAGTGCTATGTCCGGATCACTAGCTAGAGTGATGATTCCATTAGGTCCGGGCATTTTGAGCTTCACGTACCCGTAATGGGGTATGGCTTGAAAAATCGTGAATGCCTCCCGCCCTAGAAGGGCGTGGTATCCGCTAATCAACGGGGTCACTTGGAATGTGATTTCTTCGGACCTTTAATTCTCCGGAGTGCCGAATACCACATCTAGTGTGATTTTCCCAGCACAACGTACCTCCCGACTGGGGATGATTCCTCGGAAGGTCGTGCTGCTTTGCTCAATACGGTTGCTATCTATTTCCATTTTTTGAAGAGTCTCCTCATAAATGAGGTTTAATCCGCTGTCGCCGTCCATGAGCACTTTAGTGAGCCAAAAGCCGTCCACAATTGGACTAGGGACCAAAGCGACTGGTGCTCGGGCTGTTTGAAATTTAGGTTCGTCACTAGCATTGAAGGTGATAGCCGTGTCGCTCCATGGATTTATTGTTGCCACGTGGCAGACTTCGGCTAGGCTGCGGAGTACTCGCTTACGCCTATTATTTGAGGCGAAGGTCTCGAAGACCGTCAATACTGTATTGTTATCCACGGGAAGGTGTTCTGAGGTATTTTGGACGAGGAGATCCTCACCGCTCTTGGCCACCTGCCGGAGTACGCAACATGCTCTAAGGCTGTGTGTTGATATGGTATCCGCTGTACTATGAATTTTGCAGGGCCCGTTAAGCCATCCCTCCAATACGGTTCCATGGCCTGTAGTGAGCTTTTGCTTCTTTGTAATTGAGTCAGGCGACTTCTGAGAGTGCACCCTTTTAGTTCGGACTGGGGGTTTTGTCAGAGCCGGATTATCCCAAAATTGTGTTTGGGTTTTCCAGGTGCTTTCCATCGCACATTATTTCCGTACTATGGCCGCCAAGTCAGCGAAGTGTGCTATTTCACGGCGACTTATGGCGTTGAGGATTCCCTTGTCCGTGCAATTGTTGCAAAAGAACGAAATTGCGTCTTCCTCGCGACAGTCCTTGACCTTGTTCATTACAAGGAGGAATCTGGCCCAATAGTGATGTACTGTCTCTTGGGGCGCTTGCCTAATGTGGGAAAGATCGTTTGTATCTGGGTGGGTGGGTGGATTTAAGTCCAGACGTTGACCCAATCTGAGATCCTGGGGCAGGGGAGTTTCCGATCTTGGAAGTTCGGGCTCCGGGATGTTGCCCTGCGGGTTCGGTATGCGGCCTGATTCTAGGTTCAGGGTTAGGGCGATGTCCTCCCGTGAGCGGGTATCCGGCTCGGAGAGCTTGGGAATCTGGACATAGTTTGTCCTCATGAGGGAGGGAGAATCTCCGCATTGCTCCTCCACCACCGCTATCTGATGGGTGACCGGCTGAGAGTTAATCTCCCTTTGGTCGAGTTTAAGCCTGAGCCGATCGTAGTTCGTAGCGACTCCCAGAGCGGTGATGCAATCCAAGAGCTCGTCGAAAGAGGAGAGCTTTATTGGATCCATCTGCTCGGCGAATTTCGAGCCGATGTGGAGGCTATTTTCGATGACCCGAGAAGTCATCGTCGGCGCAGCGGCCGAGCGGGCGGTCATGACGAAGCCGCCTAGTCGGAGAGTTTGGCCTACAGCCAGGGTTCCCCCAGAGGTGATGTTGTCCTTGACAACGAGACAAGTCATCCCTCCTTATGATGACGACATAGTGGAACTCTCAATGAAAGCACCTATGTCGGTGTCAAAACCGGCGGATCTCAGGTAGGGGGGCCCGAACTGTGCGTCTAAGGTGGATAGTAACAGGAGGCAGGGGACACGATGTTTACCCAGGTTCGGGCCCTCTTGAAGGAGGTAGTACCCTACATCCTGCTTGATTGTTCTTGATGATATGAGTATTACAAGAGATGATGTACCACAAGATTGTAGAGGCTAAACCCTAGAAGCTAGCCTATGGTATGATTGTATGTTGTCCTACGGACTAAACCCTCCGGTTTATATAAACACCGGAGGGGGCTAGGGTTACACAGAGTCGGTTACAAGGGAGGAGATCTACATATCCGTACTGCCTAGCTTGCCTTCCACGCCAAGGAGATTCCCATCCGGACACGGGAGGAAGTCTTCAATCTTGTATCTTCATAGTCCAATAGTCCGGCCAAAGGATATAGTCCGGCTGTCCGGAGACCCCGTAATCCAGGACTCCCTCATTCTACATTACAGAACCCCGCGATGCCACCTGGGCCGCGGTTGCCGAATTCAACTCCGGAGCTCCCATGCGACTCACCTCCTGGGTTGAGAAGAGCCCTAACTGGTGTTCGTCAGATGAGCTAACAGCGCTACAAACTCGCATTCAAAGCATGGTGGACAAGGATGTCAAACTTGTCGATGTAATCCAGGTGATGCTAGTTCACCGAATTCTCCCCTGCCAAAGCCGAAGTCACTTTCTATGGGAGTTTAATCCGAAGAAGCACCAAACCCTAGAGAGGCTCTTCGAAACAACCCATGAAGATGCCTGGAAGTTGCTCTTCAAGGGCAACGAGACACCGCCGGCCACAACCTCGGACCGTGGGTACAACGTTAATCGCTCCGCCAGCAAGGTAAATCTTTACCGCATCCTTTACTTGCTTGTTTCAAGGATGATATCTAAGATTTTATTATCATGGCTTCTTCAGGAGTGGATGGAGAAGGCGAAGCGGATCCAATGTCCGGCTCCGCTGCCTGAAGAACCGGTCATCCCGCGTTTAGCGAAGATGCTGGTGCCGGTGCCCTATAAGGCACCGGAGAAGAAGGCCATAGGGAAGGCCAAGGGGGTCCGGAGTGGCCCCGCCGCAAGGGCGCTTCGGACGCGACGTCCGAAGACAAGACCCGCTCCTCCGCCGCCGAAGACGACGATGATGAGGAGGAGGATAACAACCCTCCCCCTGACGAGGGGAGGAAGAAGAGGGCGGCTTCCCCAAATCTGGAGGCGGAGATGTCCAAGAAAGGGAAGAGCTCCCTTGCGGATAACTCCGCGTGGGATGTCGACAACAGTCCGGAGAGACGCCCCCTCTTCGTTGTATTGATATAATTAGTTATGCTATTACAGTCCAGCCCATGACAGCTCCTAGCGATCCTCATCATGAGGTTCCCTAGACTCAAAGGCGATGGCCAGAGATTCACCGCAGGCCGCTCACTCCCCCAAGGCCAAGGACGTTGCGGAGGTACTGTCCCGAAGGACTGTTCTAGGCGGGGGAGAGGCTCAGGAGGCACCAGAAGGCGAAACCCCCGTCGCCGGACACCGGGGGGAATCAATCCCCATGGAGACTGGTGGGGAGGGCCGTATTGAGTTCGGCCCTCAGCCGGACTCAATTCCGGAGACCGATGCGGCTCCGGAATCCGGCACACAATCTTCTTAGAAAGAAGGGGGATGCCTATTCGCCGGTGACCCTGTCCAACCAGGGGCACCGGACAATCTGCTGGAAGCGCTGTGAGGCGCTTCCATTGTGGATGAGCACCGTGTCCTTATGGGAACGGTAATTGAAAGGGTTCAGCCCACCAAGAGCGGACTAACCGAAGCCTGCAGCAGCCTGCTGACAGGTTTTGAGGTAAGCGACGCAAAAAAGAGAAAATCCCAATGTAGACAGTAGCCCTTGAGACACTGTCCGGTGTTCGGAAAGAAAAAGCCGGACAGAGGATCAATCTCCTATTGCAGGAAACTAACTAAATTTTTTCTGAAATGTAAACACAGGCGTCACTGTTGGCTGCAGCCTCGCATACTGCCAAAGTCTCTGGACTGAAGCAGAAACTGGCGGAGGCCGAGGAGGAGCTGGGCCAGGTGAAGAGGCAGCTCCAGGAAAAACAAGGTAAGTAATAACCTGTTATGTATTTGAAAAAAGGTAAAATGATATGTCGTGACCGAAATTCCATGATGTGTACAAAGGCGACGATTGAGGTCGAGGCCCTAAAAAAGGCCCTGGCCGAAGCCGAAGGGAAGGCTGTCAAGGAGCAGGCCGCTCGAAAGAAGCTCAAGTCCTAGGTCAACGAGGTCCAATAGGAGCTCGAGGACGCGGTGAAGAAGTGCGAGGCCTTGGAGCGTGATGTGTTGGTTCAAGGGACCGAACTCGCCAAGGCTCGTCAGAGTGCGGAGGCAGCCTGGAATGAGGCCTAGGGCGCCCTCCAGGAGATCCAGGAGGCCAAGAAGATTGCGGCGGGTAAGGCATTCAATATGCAAAGCAAGAATGTGAAGATGAAATATCGTTTACTAACCCGGATTCGGAGTTCTCCAAGGGCTTTTACTAATCTGCCACACAGTGCGGCTGACGCCACAGAGTTCTTCCGAGCCGAAGAAGGGAGCTCCACGGAGAAGCTGTTCTGGTCGCAATATCTTGCGCCAGAACATCCGGTGCCCTTCAGTGATCCGCTAAAATAGCTAGTCGAACTGCATAGGGTGGCCGAACTAGCCATGAAGGATTTAATAATCCGGTTATGGCCAGCCGAAGCTATACTCGGCAGTTACTTCGGCCTCGTGAAGCGACTGGTGCATGCCTATCCTCGGCTAGACGTCATCAAGCGGTCCGTTTGCATCGAGGGCGCATGTCTGGCCTTCTCCTATTGCAAGGTCTGGTGGGCGAAGCTGGACGCTATCAAATTAGCGACCGAGGGGCCGCCGGAGGGCAAGGAGCACCGCACACCCGAGCGATCCTTCAGCGATGTCTTGGAGGGGTCCCGCATTGTTGCAGATCATTTGTGCGAAATACACTACCTTTGAATGAATGTATTCGAGCTCCCTCTACTTTGTATAATAAAACAAAGTGATTGTGCAATATAATGCTTGTTATGTTTTTAAATTTTTACTTCCTGTGCGGCCGTGTTGTATGAAATCTGAGGGTTAACCAATCGTTGGCTTCTGCCCCCACGTAGATAGTATGGGAGTGTTTGGGATGGGATCTAAACAATCTTGATCTAGTTAGATGGTCCTTGAAGGAGTTGTTTAGCGCAACGAACCAGACAACCAGACTATGCGGCTGTAACGCCCTCAATTAGCCATAGGAGTTCGACAATAAAAACATGGGCGCAACCCGTAGTATCCGAACTAGAGTGCTATAAGCATTTGATCGGGAAGTACAAATCCTTCGCGTAATGCGGAAGAAATCTCCAACGATTTGTAACCTCCGAACAGCTGACCGGCTCTCGCCGCATCATGACAGTCAGTTTTCGGCTTTCTCTACTGAGGTGCTCTTTGGATAAACCAAGGCACAATCACAGTAGTTCTTCCTTTACTACCTTAGCCGATATAGCGGAACGTAAGGTAGCAAGCACAGGAGCCGGGCAACCCAACTATTGATCAAAGACATGATTCGGAGCCAATGCATATAATGCTAAATTTGGGGTGCCGAACTATACTTATAAAAAGTGTTTGGACTTTTGTTGTCGTAATGTGGAGTGCTATGAAGCCCCTGGCAAACATCAAACGTACCAAAGTGTACGGGTGCTACCTGATAGGGTTATCCACAGGGGAGCTGAGAGAAAAAAGAGAAAGAAAACAGATAAGGTAAAAAGTTGGGGTCCTAAAGCTCCAGCCGCAAACTGTTCCCATTGTAATTTAATTAGTACGCCAAGGTACATTAATACATGTAGTGCAATAAGAAACAAGCTATTTGATATGCCGAAACCAAGGGAGAGCTGCATGTGGGTCCTAAAAAACAGGTTGAGTTATCGTTAACGGAATCACCCAAAAATGTCCCCCATATGTCTACTTTTCTCGCCGTCTTGGTGTGTTTATCCTTCAAGAGGACCGATGACCAGACCACCAGATGCAGCCTGTGGGATTGAGACCTGAAAAGGAAACAAGTAAAGTGAAAGTATGTGTGTATCCGATGTCGGTTGAGCCGTACTATGGACCACAAGCTAGCTATGCCTCCGTCGATGCCCATGGGATTTTGAGTGCGTAGTTATGTACGCGCGGCACGAATGCCACCACCTGATCGATACTGAGACAGAGGCCGGATTGCTATTCAAGCTCCTGACGAGCCGACTTCTCCTACTGCAGAGTAGTTCAGACCCTCTCCGTGGGCTCAGCAGCCGAATTAAGCTTCTGCTTGAGAAGGCCGCTCTGTACTTCTGCTACTAAGGCAGTTGTGTGCTCTTCTGTACGGAGGGAGCGTTCCGTATTTCCATTAACCGTTATGACACCGCGTGGACCGGGCATCTTGAGCTTGATATAAGCATAGTGTGGTACTATGTTGAATCGAGCAAACGCAGTTCGTCCGAGCAGTGCGTGATATCCGTTGCGGAAGGGACGGTATAGAAGATTAACTCCTCGCTTCGGAAGTTGTCCGGAGATCCAAAGACAACCTCTAATGTGATTGAGCCCGTACATTGGACCTCTGCACTTGGTATGACTCCTTTGAAGGTAGTCCTGGTGGGCTTGATCCGTGATGGGTTAATGCCCATTTTTCGCGCTGTATCCTGATAGAGCAGATTGAGGCTGCTACCTCCATCCATAAGGACGCGACTCAAGTGGAACCCATCAATTATTGGTTCTAGGACCAGTGCGGCTGAGCCACCATGACAGATACTGGTCGGATGATCCCGGTGATCAAAAGTGATCGGGCATGACGACCATGGATTAAATTTTGGGGCGACTGGCTCTATCGCGTAGACGTCCCTGAGCGCACGCTTGCGCTCCCTCTTCGGGATGTGGGTAGCATATATCATGTTCACCATTTTGACCTGAGGGGGAAACAACTCCTGTCCCCCTGTGTTCGGTTGCCGGGGCTCTTCGTCATCGTCCTCGCTTTGCGATCCCTTTTCCCTGTTCTCGGTGTTTAATTTGCCGGCCTGTTTAAAAACCCAGCAATCTCTATTTTTATGATTGGGTGGTTTGTCCGAGGTGCCATGAATCTGGCACGGACAATCAAGTATGCGGTCCAAGCTGGATGGACCTGAATTGTTCTTTTGGAACGGCTTCTTCTTCTGACCGGACTTAGAGCCATTGAATCCGGCATTGACCACCGTATCCTCGGTTTTGTCATTGTTATTTCGACGCTTGTATCTGTTGCGTCGAGACTTGTCTTTGTTGTTTTTAAGTTCAGGGGTGCCGGCGTCGCTTGCATTGTTTTTGCTACGGGCCAACCAACTGTCCTCGCCTGCACAAAAGCGGGTCATGAGTGCCATGAGGGCCACCATGGATTTTGGATTTTCTTGGCCAAGGTGGCGAGCGAGCCATTCGTCGCAGATGCTGTGTTTGAAGGCTGCTAGGGCTTTGGCATCCGGACAATCGACGATTTGGTTCTTTTTAGTTAAAACCTAGTCCAGAATTTCCTGGCAAACTCTCCGGGTTGTTGAACTATATGGTTTAACTCATCAGGGTCTGGAGGTCGAACATATGTAGCTTGGAAGTTATCGAGGAAGGCCTCTTCCAAGTCCTCCCAGCTGCCAATAGAATTTTCAGGCAGACTGTTGAGCCAATGCCAAGCTGGCCCCTTGAGTTTTAAAGGGAGGTATTTGATGGCGTGGAGGTCATCGCCGCGGGCCATATGAATGTGGAGAATGAAGTCTTCGATCCACACCGCGGGGTCCGTGGTTCCATCGTATGATTCTATATTCACGGGTTTGAACCCTTCTGGGAATTCATGATCCATGACCTCATCAGTGAAGCAATGAGGGTGTGCGGCGCCTCTATATCGGGCCGTATCGTGATGTAGCTCTGGTGGAGTCCGTCTGCGGTTTTCAGCCCGTGCATGACTAAGTTTGTCATGTCCGAATAGGTGGCTGTCGTCGCGTGTCGAGGCACGTCCTCGCGATCCGTAGATTGATCTGGTATGTCCTGCTTTATTGTTCAGGTTTTTCCGGAGGTCATATGTATGGCCGTGGGCTAATTTACCTCTACCTGTGCAATGAGGTAGGGCGGGCTGGTGTTCGGCATGAGTTGTCGTTCTGTCCTGACCACATGGTGGTCGGTCAGCCGCATTGTACGATGGTGGTATGTATTCTGGCGCCTCCTCGTCAAACCGAGGTAGCAATCTGTGCTTTGGGTAGCTTTTGGTTGGGCGCTTGAGGCCATATTCTTTGGCTGCTAGGACATTGGTCCATTTATCATTGAGTAGATCTTGGTCAGCTTGAAGCTGCTGTTGCTTCTTTTTCAGGCTCCTTGCAGTGGCTATTAGCTGGCGCTTGAAGCGCTCCTGCTCAAGAGGTTCCTCAGGCACGATGAAATCGTCGGTGCCGAGGCTCACCTCATCCTCGGAGAGCGGAAGATAACTTCCATCCTCTGAGTCTTCGTGTGTGGCCTGTTTACCAGGACTAACCTGCCCATCTTCCCGTTCATCTTGTTCGTTAGCTGTTTCAACGGGGTCTTCGTTGTCTTCAGCACCTTCTGGAATGTTATCTTCTCATGTGCCGGTGTTTCTGTCTTTACTGCGGCGTGACTTAGAGCGGCGCCGCTGACGTCGGCGCTTGGATTGTATTTTGGAAGGTTTATCCTCAGCTGGATCTTCCTTGTCATCGTCGTTGTTTTCCTTTGGTGCATCCATGTATACATCATACGAGGAAGTGGCCGTCCAGCGTCCGTTGAATGGCGGGTTCTGGGCCTCTTCTTCTCTGGCATCGTTGTCCATACCGTCGATGTCCTCAGAGTCGTAATCAAGTGTGTCGGTCAAATCCTCGACCGTGGCTATGAAGTGGGTGGCGGGTAGGAAGCAAAATTCTCCATCGTCAGCCCCTAGTTCGGACTGGATAGAGTTCAGCTATGAGTCCTCCGTAAAGGACATGTTTTTTAATGAGTTTCGCATGTCGCCCAAAGGCGAGTGCTGGAAGATGTCTGCGGCGCTGAATTCAAAGATCGATAAACGATCAAGTTCGGCATCCGCGGGCTCACATGGTTCGGAACTTACGGCCGGAGACGAGTTCGGAGTTCCGGTGGCACATGTATCATGTGAGATCAAGTCTATGTGCGGCTCCATCGCCGGGGAATCTGTGGCCTCCGTAGCGGGGTTTAGCTTCCCGTCCTTGGATGGCGCAGTCTGCTCCGAATCTACGGCGAGAGCGGTTATGGGAGTTGTTTCCTGGATGCAGTCCAATGACATATTTAGGCCATGTCTCTCGGGGTGACCAGGAGTGGTAGCCGCGGTCTCGAATCCGGCGAAGATCAAGTCTCCACGGATGTCTGCAACATAGTTCAAGCTCCCAAATCTGACCTGATGGCCAGGGGTGTAGCTTTCGATCTGCTCCAGATGGCAAATGAATTGGCCCGCAGTACAAAGCCGCCGAACACAAAGATTTATCCGGGGAGGAAAGTTTCTCCTTGGACAGCGTCATTATTGACAATTGAAGGGGCCATCAAACCTTTTGGCGACAGCACAGTGGAATGCTACCTCTTGAGCACTCCGTTGGTTTTCCCTGAAGAGGAAGGGATGATGCAGCAAAGTAGCGTTCCCTCAGTTCTTTAGAACCAAGGTATCAATCCAGTAGGAGGCTACGCGCGAGTCCCTCGCACCTGCACAAAACAAATAAATCCTCGCAACCAACACAAATAGGGGTTGTCAATCCCTATAGGGCCACTTACGAGAGTGAGATCTGATAGATATGATAAGATAATATTTTTGGTATTTTTATGATAAAAGATGCAAAGTAAAATAAAGGCAAAGTAAATAGCAAAGGAAATAACTAAGTAGTAGGAGATTAATATGATAAAGATAGACCCTGGGGCCATAGGTTTCACTAGTGGCTTCTCTCGAGAACATAAGTATTCTACGGTGGGTGAACAAATTACTGTTGAGCAATTGACAGAATTGAGCATAGTTACGAGAATATCTAGGTATGATCATGTATATAGGCATCATGTCCAACACAAGTAGACCGACTCCTGCCTGCATCTACTACTATTACTCCACTCATCGACCGCTATCCAGCATGCATCTAGAGTATTAAGTTAAAAACAGAGTAACGCCTTAAGCAAGATGACATGATGTAGAAGGATAGACTCATGCAATATGAAGAAAACCCCATCTTGTTATCCTCGATGGGAACAATACAATACGTGCCTTGCTGCCCTTACTGTCACGGGGAAAGGACACTGCAAGATTGAACCCAAAGCTAAGCACTTCTCCCATTGCAAGAAAGATCAATCTAGTAGGCCAAACCAAACTGATAATTCGAAGGGACTTGCAAAGATAGCCAATCATACATAAAAGAATTCAGAGAAGATTCAAATATTATTCATAGATAGACTTGATCATAAACCCATAATTCATCGGTCTCAACAAACACACCGCAAAAAGAAGATTACATCCAATAGATCTCCACAAGAGAGGGGGAGAACATTGTATTGAGATCCAAAAAGAGAGAAGAAGCCATCTAGCTACTAACTATGGACCCGTAGGTCTGAGGTAAACTACTCACACTTCATCGGAGAGGCTATGGTGTTGATGTAGAAGCCCTCCGTGATCGATGCCCCCTCCGGCGGAGCTCCGGAACAGACCCCAAGATGGGATCTCATGGATACAGAAAGTTGCGGCGGTGGAATTAGGGTTTTGGCTCCGTATCTGATCGATTGGGGGTACGTAGGTATATATAGGAGGAAGGAGTACGTCGGTGGAGCAACAGGGGGCCCACGAGGGTGGAGGGCGCGCCTGGTGAGGGTGGGCGCGCCCCTACCTCGTGCCCTCCTCTTTTATTTCTTGACGTAGGGTCCAAGTCTCCCGGATCATAATCTTCCTAAAAATCACGTTCCCGAAGGTTTCATTCCGTTTCGACTCCGTTTGATATTCCTTTTCTTCGAAACCCTAAAACACACAAAAAACAGCAATTCTGGGCTGGGCCTCCGGTTAATAGGTTAATCCCAAAAATAATATAAAAGTGGATAATAAAGCCCAATAATGTCTAAAACAGTAGATAATATATGGAGCAATCAAAAATTATAGATACGGTGGAGACGTATCAAGCATCCCCAAGCTTAATTCCTGCTCGTCCTCGAGTAGGTAAATGATAAAAACAGAATTTTTGATGTGGAGTGCTACTTGGCATAATTTTTAATGTAATTCTTCTTAATTGTGGTATGAATATTTAGATCCGAAAGATTCAAGACAAAAGTTCATATTGACATAAAAATAATAATACTTCAAGCATACTAACAAAGCAATTATGTCTTCTCAAAATAACATGGCTGAAGAAAGTTATCCCTACAAAATCATATAGTCTGGCTTCTCTATCTTCACCACACAAAATATTTAAATCATGCACAACCCCGATGACAAGCCAAGAAATTGTTTCATACTTTTGACATTCTCAAAACTTTTTCAATTTTCACGCAATACATGAGCGTGAGACATGGATATAGCACTATAGGTGGAATAGAATGGTGGTTGTGGAGAAGACAAAAGGGGAGAAGATAGTCTCACATCAACTAGGCGTATCAACGGGCTATGGAGATGCCCATCAATAGATATCAATGTGAGTGAGTAGGGATTGCCATGCAACGGATGCACTAGAGCTATAAGTATATGGAAGCTCAAAAAGAAACTAAGTGGGTGTGCATCCCACTTGCTTGCTCCTGAAGACCTAGGGCAATTTGAAGAAGCCCATCATTGGAATATACAAGCCAAGTTCTATAATGAAAGATTCCCACTAGTATATGAAAGTGATAACATGAGAGACTCTCTACTATGAAGATCATGGTGCTACTTTGAAGCACAAGTGTGGTAAAAGAATAGTAACATTGTCCCTTCTCTCTTTTTCTCTCATTTTTTGGGCCTTTTCTCTTTTTATGGCCTCTTTTCTTTCTCCTTTTTTATTTGGGCTTCTTTGGCCTCTTTTATTTATTTTTCGTCCGGAGTCTCATCCCGACTAGTGGGGGAATCATAGTTTCCATCATCCTTTCCTCACTGGGACAATGCTCTAATAATGATGATCATCACACTTTTATTTTTCTTACAACTCAACAATTAAGATACTTAGAACAAAATATGACTCTATGTGAATGCCTCCGGCGGTGTACCGGGATATGCAATGACTCATGAGTGACATGTATGAAAGAATTATGAATGGTGGCTTTGCCACAAATACGATGTCAACTACATGATCATGCTAAGCAATATGACAATGATGGAGTGTGTCATAATGGTGGAAAGTTGCATGGCAATATATCTCGGAAATGGCTATGGAAATGCCATAATAGGTAGGTATGGTGGCTGTTTTGAGGAAGGTATATGGTGGGTGTATGATACCAGCGAAAGGTGCGCGGTATTAGAGAGGCTAGCAAAGGTGGAAGGGTGAGAGTGCGTATAATCCATGGACTCAACATTAGTCATAAAGAACTCATACATTTATTGCAAAAATCTACAAGTTATCAAAGCAAAGTATTACGCGCATGCTCCTAGGGGGTAGATTGGTAGGAAAAGACCATCACTTGTCCCCGACCGCCACTCATAAGGAAGACAATCAATAAATAAATCATGCTCCGACTTTATCACATAACGGTTCACCATACATGCATGCTACGGGAATCACAAGCTTCAACACAAGTATTTCTCAAATTCAAAACTACTCAACTAGCATGACTTTAATATCACCATCTCTATATCTCAAAACAATTATCAAGTATCAAACTTATCATAGTATTCAACACACTCATAAGAAAGTTTTATTATTAATCTTGCATACCAAGCATATTAAGATTTTAAGCAAATTACCATGCTATTAAGACTCTCAAAATAATCTAAGTGAAGCATGAGAGATCAATAGTTTCTATAAAACAAATCCACCACCGTGCTCTAAAAGATATAAGTGAAGTACTAGAGCAAAATTATATAACTCAAAAGATATAACCGAAGCACATAGAGTATTCTAACAAATTCCAAATCATGTATGGTTCTCTCAAAAGGTGTGTACAGCAAGGATGATTATGGTAAACTAACAAGCAAAGACTCAAATCATACAAGACGCTCCAAGCAAAACACATATCATGTGGTAAATAAAAATATAGCTCCAAGTAAAGTTACCGATAGAAGTAGACGAAAGAGGGGATGCCTTCCGGGACATCCCCAAGCTTTGGCTTTTAGGCGTTCTTAGATTATCTTGGGGTGCCATGGGCATCCCCAAGCTTAGGCTCTTGCCACTCCTTGTTCCATAATTCATCAAATCATTACCCAAAACTTGAAAACTTCACAACACAAAACTTAAAGTAGAAAATCTTGTGAACTCCGTTAGCGAAAGGAAATAAAAGATCACTTCAAGGTACTGTAATGAACTCATTCTTTATTTATATTGGTGTTATACCTACTGTATTCCAACTTCTCTATGTTTTATAAACTATTTTGCTAGCCATAGATTCATCAAAATAAGCAAACAACACACGAAAAACAGAATCTGTCAAAAACAGAACAGTCTGTTGTAATCTGTAGATAGCGCAAGATCTGGAACCCCAAAAATTCTAAAATAAATTGTTGGAAGTTAGTAATTTATCTATAATCATCTGCAAAACGAATTAACTAAATAGCACTCTCCAAATAAAAATGACAGTAGTTCTCGTGAGCGCTAAAGTTTCTGTTTTTTACAGCAAGTTCAACAAGACTTTCCCCAAGTCTTCCCAACGGTTCTACTTGGCACAAACACTAATTAAACACAAAAAAACACAACAAAAATACAGGCTAGATAAATTATTTATTACTAAACAGGAGCAAAAGCAAGGAATAAAAATAAAATTGGGTTGCCTCCCAACAAGCGCTATCGTTTAACGCCCCTAGCTAGGCATAACAAGTAAGAATAGATCTAGGTATTGCCATCTTTGGTATTAGGAAAGTAAAGAGCAAACTTGCTATGTATAGAATTAATCCTTCTATTTTGATAAAGCACATGGCTATTAATGCTAGAAGAAAGATTAAGCATGTTACGGAAGTTTGTATCTAGGCTAGCCTTTATCTCTTTAATAGATTCATTTTGGTAAGAGTTTAAAAGAGACTAGTCGACAACCCGTGCATTTGCACGGGCTAGTTTATTTATTGTCTAATTGGCATGAATATTATAAAATACATTTATTACTTTCATTGAAGTAGTTCAATATTTTGTTTTCTATGGGTAAGTTTCTATATTGCCATGAAAAATTGCAGATTTGTTGTTCATATTTCAGTTATGTACAAAACTTCGTGCATCAAATTTGCACATGCATTACTTAACTTTTTACCTGCCATATGAATTTTCAATAAAAACAGTGTCATTAATAATCAAACTTACAAAATAATGGTCGATGCATGTTTTAAAAAATGCTAGTGTGTAAAATGTCATAGTGTTTCAATTGTTCTGCAATCTCATTTATTACGATTGCAAATAAAAACTATCAAGCGGTGAAAATAAAATATTTCTGTAGAAATTTGATAACCTCTTTATAAAGTTCATAGCATATCAAATGAAAGGAACAATCAGTTAACGTACTGGATTCACCTTCTTTGTTTAACCAACAATTTACAGTAGTGTCACATGCTATTGCTTCCCCCAACAATTTCCACGCACAAAGAATTAGAAAAGTTGATCAGAGGGAAAAAGGAGAAAAACAAATCAAGGTCCCACTTGGTTATATAACCTACAGGGCAACAACAAATAGGAAGATGGACACCTAACTAAGTAACATCCAAGGGATGTTGTTGCCAACATAGAGAGAGTCCTTCATTTAAGTTGTATGCGGTACATCCTCATTGATTTATAAGAACTTCTGATAGTCATAGTGCCGCCCAAATTAAATCTGCTCCAAGTGACCAAGAATACTCCAACGGATTAACTTGTGAAATCTATGCATTCGAGTTAATATACAAATCTATGCATTTGAGTTAATATACAGAGAGGACAATCTGAGAATCCAAATAATTAAATCAGAAAGTCATCGGTGTGTTAAGATCAGACAAAAATAATAATGAGACTGTCTATAAGAGGACCATCATACGACTAATTATTTAGGAGTAAGCATTACCTTATGCATGTTGCCGCCAAGCATTATTTTGCTTTGTTCTATTCACGTCAAGGTTGAAGCCTTGTGCATAATGTTTCTGGTAGGTACTTCCTTGTTACACCTGCATTACATTGTCCATATCAGTTATCAGGCGAAGAACAGCGTGCGTATGCTCGGAGTCATGGATCACTTTTTAATTCTATATACCATGTCATGTGTCCCTGGTCTGTTTTCGGTTGTGCTGCTAACAGTTCTTGCGTTGCACTGCCAATGCGTGTCTCGACCAATTTTTTTTTAAACACATTACATATCCAGTAATAGTGACCTCAGAAACAATCAGAATCCCACTTCTGTCCTGGAGAACTTGTGCAATGAAATCATTGGTGATGCCATAAAAATATAATCTCGTATCTCAAAATCTGCATGTTATCTATTTTATGTGGGCCGCCCTCCAGAGTGGCAGATAAGCTTGTTCGTCTCTTTAACAATGAATTACCACGCACAAAGACTTCAAAAAAAGGAAAACATTACATATGCTACATTTGAAGCAATTTTCAATGGTTAAAGAAGAAACTTATATATGTATTAATAGTCTAATATTATGTACTGATATACATGCATATTGCGTGGCAAAAATCAGTCCGTTTCAACTGCTTTAGCACGACCGAGATCAAATTGACTCAGATATCATATCTATAGTAGGCAGCAAATAATACCAGGAGAAACTGGATGTAGCCACAGCCCTACGGTGTACAATAGCTCATGGGTATGCGTCGATCCGCCATATGTGTTTTTCGTGCACTTGATCATGAATGTGTCTTTGGTCCACACATGGTACAGTTTTTCACATACCAGTTTAGCAAGTGCTGGAGTGGCGGAGGTCATAGTTTATCCTTTTTATGTGCGAAAGTAACCTGCAGTTCTACCGCAGGAATATTTAGGAACGACATAAATTAACTAATCTTAAATAGGAAAAGGAGTAGTACCATGTGACTGTCTAGTACTCACAGCAAACAAAGGGACCGAGGTGTTTTTGTGGAATAGAAATTTAACCAAATAGGACATGACAATGTTGTAGCCTTCACTCCCAACCATTATAGACTAAGTTTACAATTACAACGATGTTAAAAGAGAAATTTAATTTTCGAATATAGTCTAAAAGCATTGACGATCAAAATTATATTGAGTAAAAACTCCACAAAGCAGCACTTCCTTTAAAATCAATATTAGATTGAGTTTGAAGCCCACAAAGCAACAGCAGTTTGAAGAAATCCAGAAATAGTACACACGTATGATGAAATTGCAAATCAGTCAGTTTCAGCTGCCTTAGCACGGACCGAGACCAAATTGGCTAAGATATCATATCTATAGTAGCCAGCAAATCACATCAGGAGAAACTGGATGTAGCCACAGCCCTACGGTGTACAATAGCTCATGGGTATGCATCGATCCGCCATATGTGTTTTCTGTGCACTTGATCATCAGTGTGTCTTTGGTCCACACATAGTACATTTTTTCACGTACCAGTTTAGCAATTGCTGGAGTGCCGGAGTTCATAGTTTATTCTTTTTATGCGAGAAACTAACCTGCTATTCTACCACAGGAATATTAAGGAACGACATCAATTAACTAATCTTAAATAGGAAAAAGAGAAGTACCATGTGACTGTCGAGTACTCACAGCAAAGAAAGGGACCGAGCTGTATTTGTGGAATAGGAATTTAACCAAATAGTACATGACAATAATGTTGTAGCCTTAACTCCCAACCATTATAGACTAAGTTTACAATTAGAACGATGTTAAAAGAGAAATTTAATTTTCCAATATAGTCTAATAGCATGGACGATCAAAATTATATTGAGTAAAAACTCTACAAAGCAGCACCTGCTTTAAAATCAAAATTATATTGAGTTTAAAGCCCACAAAGCAACAACAGTTTGAAGAAATCCAAAAGTAGTACACACGTAGGATGAAATTGCTTTGACCTAAAAGGTATTTTCCACCTTTCCCAAGTGAAAATCCAATGGAAAACACACCTCAAAAGGGACAGTAGGGGAACCTTTCAGAAGCGGATGGAATGGCCTACCTGCCAGCCGGGGTAATGATGTGAGAAACTCTCATACGGATGGAAGCGGTGGCCGCAGGCGAGCACTGCGTGTGTGGGCTCCAGCCATAATGGGCGAGCGTGGACGACGGTGCACTGGTACTCCATGTACTCAATCATGTGTGGTACCTCATCCATGGTGGTTCTCCGGCTGGGCATCCGTAGTATTTGCAAGTATGGAAGTGCGGTGGGATTAATTGGGCATAGCACATGACATCTTTTCTGTGGTGGTTAGACGGCGGCTACATCTGGCGACATCCCAAAGACGGTGGTTGGATTGAGATAAGAGATGGGGTGCATGGCAATGCCATATGGAGGAAGGAGATTGAGGAGAAGTGACCTGTTCATCTTGGACCTGGGCTGCATGGCGGCGGCGGCCTGTCTGTCTTGGTCGTGGGAAAAGAACGCCACATATCAGAGGACAGGTGCATCGTGGCGGCGACATGTGGAGGAAGGAGATCGAGTAGACATGTTCGTCTTGGACATCAGTTCGTGCGGCATGAGTACCGCATGGAACTGCAGAGAATCGTGGAGAGAGGGCTAGATATTAGGAGTCCTATACGTAATTAAGCTGGATACGCCACGGCAGGAATTGCAAATTGTATTTACCTACGTAACCAGATTTGACTTGGTTTTTTCTAGCGTGAGTAGATTGGACTTGTTGCCTTTTTTTTACGCGACCAAATTGGACTTGTTTCCCGTGTAGATGTCCAGATTGGACTAGTTGCCCATGTAGACCTTTAGCATTACGTGCAACGTTGTATGGATCAATGGAGAGGCGAATTTTCTGATTGTTTTCTAGGATTAATCTACACCGTAATAATTTGGTCCCATCAGATTAACGGCTCCTAATTTCTAATTAACGTGAGAATTTCTTGGAAGTCCAGAATTAGTATAGGTATAAGTATAGATAGATAGATAGATAGATAGATAGATAGATAGATAGATATAGATGTAGATTCAACTTTCTCATTCATGGGGTGCCCAAATATAGTTTTCATTTTTTCATAAGTGTCTACGACATCCCCTTCAAGGAAACCTTCTTCAAATATAGAATCTAAGACATGCTTAAAAGAAGAAGGAAGGGCAATATAAAAGCTTTTTAGGTAAACTTCAATTTGATATTGAGGAACATAGCTAGCCCTGGTCCTTAATAGTCTATACCAAGCATCTTTCAAAGATTCGTCAAGTAAATAACGAAAAATTCCAGAATCATCTTCATCAAAATTATTAAGACTCTCATTGATAACTCCGGTAGGTTTTTCCATAGTATCCTTATTTATAAGTTTAGCGAGGATAGAGGGGTTGTCCAAAGTACTAAAACTCTGGAGAGAACCCCCAACCCTTTTTGATTCAGACATAGCGGAAGAAAGGTAAGCGGAAAGAGAGGGAGGATAGAGAGAGGGTGAATAAAACGGCAAGGGCGAAGTGGGGGAGAGGAAAACGAGAGGCAAATGGCAAATAATGTAATGCGGGAGATAAGCGTATGTGATGGGTACTTGGTATGTTGACTTTTGCGTAGACCTCCCCGGCAACGGCGCCAGAAATCCTTCTTGCTACCTCTTGAGTACTGCGTTGGTTTTCCCCGAAGAGGAAGGGGTGATGCAACAAAGTAGCGTAAGTATTTCCCTCAGTTTTTGAGAACTAAGGTATCAATCCAGTAGGAGGCTACGCGCGAGTCCCTCGCACCTGCACAAAACAAATAAATCCTCGCAACCAACGCAAATAGGGGTTGTCAATCCCTATAGGGCCACTTACGAGAGTGAGATCTGATAGATATGATAAGATAATATTTTTGGTATTTTTATGGTAAAAGATGCAAAGTAAAATAAAGGCAAAGTAAATAGTAAAGGAAATAACTAAGTAGTAGGATATTAATATGATAAAGATAGACCCGGGGGCCATAGGTTTCACTAGTGGCTTCTCTCGAGAGCATAAGTATTCTACGGTGGGTGAACAAATTACTGTTGAGCAATTGATAGAATTGAGCATAGTTATGAGAATATCTAGGTATGATCATGTACATAGGCATCACGTCCGAGACAAGTAGACCGACTCTTGCCTGCATCTACTACTATTACTCCACACATCGACCGCTATCCAGCATGCATCTAGAGTATTAAGTTAAAAACAGAGTAACACCTTAAGCAAGATGACATGATGTAGAGGGATAGACTCATGCAATATGAAGAAAACCCCATCTTGTTATCCTCGATGGCAACAATACAATACGTGCCTTGCTGCCCTTACTGTCACCGGGAAAGGACACCGCAAGATTGAACCCAAAGCTAAGCACTTCTCCCATTGCAAGAAAGATCAATCTAGTAGGCCAAACCAAACTGATAATTCAAAGAGACTTGCAAAGATACCCAATCATACATAAAAGAATTCAAAGAAGATTCAAATATTATTCATAGATAGACTTGGTCATAAACCCACAATTCATCGGTCTCAACAAACACACCGCAAAAATAAGATTACATCGAATAGATCTCCACAAGAGAGGGGGAGAACATTGTATTGAGATCCAAAAAGAGAGAAGAAGCCATCTAGCTACTAACTATGGACCCGTAGGTATGAGGTAAACTACTCACACTTCATCGGAGAGGCTATGGTGTTGATGTAGAAGCCCTCTGTGATCGATGCCCCCTCCGGCGGAGCTCCGGAACAGGCGCCAAAATGGGATCTCATGGATACAGAAAGTTGCGGCGGTGGAAGTAGGGTTTTGGCTCCGTATCTGATCGTTTGGGGGTACGTAGGTATATATAGGAGGAAGGAGTACGTCGGTGGAGCAATAGGGGGCCCACGAGGGTGGAGGGTGCACCTGGTGGGGGTGGGCGCACCCCCCTACCTCGTGCCCTCCTGTTTTCTTTCTTGACGTAGGGTCCAGGTCTCCCTGATCATAATCTTCCTAAAATTCACGTTCCCGGAGGTTTCATTCCGTTTGGACTCCGTTTGATATTCCTTTTCTTCGAAACCCTAAAACAGGCAAAAAACGGCAATTCTAGGCCGGGCCTCCGGTTAATAGGTTAATCCCAAAAATAATATAAAAGTGGATAATAAAGCCCAATAATGTGTAAAACAGTAGATAATATAGCATGGAGCAATCAAAAGTTATAGATACGTTGGAGACGTATCATGGAACTCTCAATGAAAGCACCAATGTCGGTGTCAAAATCGGCGGATCTCGGGTAGGGGGTCCCAAACTATGCGTCTAAGATCGACGGTAACACGAGATAGGGGGACACAATGTTTTACCCAGGTTCGGGCCCCCTCTATGGAGGTAATACCCTACGTCCTGCTTGATTGATCTTGATGAATATGAGTATTACAAGAGTTGATCTACCACGAGATTGTAATGGCTAAACCCTAGAGGCCTAGCTTGTATGGTTATGGTAATGTATCTCCTCCAGACAAAGTCCTCCGGTTTATATAGACACCGGGAGGATCTAGGGTTACACAAGGTCGGTTACAAATAAAGGAATCTACATATCTAGTCGTCAAGCTTGCCTTCCACACCAAGGAGAGTCCATCCAGACACGGGTGCAGTCTTCGGCCTTCGTATCTTCACAGCCCATCAGTCCGGCCCATGGCTAACAGGCTGGACGCCCGAGGACCCCTTAGTCCAGGACTCCCTCACTGCCCGCCGCCGCCGCGTTGCCCATTCGGGCCGTAGCGCTGCGGCCTGCGGTCCACTCCGCCGTCACCATGCGTCGACCTTCCGTGGTATGCACTGCGCCGTCTCCCTCGGTGTGGGAACGCCATCGTCCGCGCCGGTCTTCGTCATGTTGTTGGGTTCTTCACCTACTTCGAGCACCGCCGCCACGCTCCTAACTTGGCCGCCGCCGGTACCCCTGTAGCCGCCGCCGCTTGTCCACCCCCTTCATCTTCGTCAAGCACCAGCCTGTCGCCAACGTCTCCATCTTCTTCCTCGACCACTTCGTCTATGACCATCGCTGGCGACATCGGCCCCGCGCCGATTGGCGCTGCAACCGTCGTCGAGTCTTCTTCTCTGCTGGCCCTTCGACTCCTCGACATGGCGACAACTCATGCAGGTCCCTCGTCTATGCATGCCTGGTGCTGACAACACCGACATGTGCGGTGGTCCATGACGTGTCCCAGGCCTGGCAAGCCTAATGTGGCGCTTCGTCAACTTCGTCTTCGTCCATCTACGCATGCCCACTGTTGGAAACACCAACGTGTGCCTTCATCGATGATGTGTCCCTGGGCTTGGCAAACTCGGCGCGATGCCTCGTCAACATCGTCTTCTCCCCGCGCACCACTACTTCAACACCAATGCCCCCATGACTAACTCGACGCCTCCTTGCGGCAGCGGCTCCACGGTGACTTCCTCGACACCAGCTACCCCGACTCGACATCGACCATGACATTTCTTCGCACGGCTACCTCGACCACGGCTACACCATCCTACGCTCTCGGCTACATCGACATCGGCACAAAGGGATACCGCCTTGCTTGAGCAACCTCGTCGGTTTTCACTCCAGTCACGCCTTTCGCGATGCATCGACCGTTATGACTGTGTGTGGGTGTGTCCATTGGCTTGCCTTCGGATTCTTCTCCAGTCTCACCGTCTGCGTCGCTACCGTTGTGACTGCAGGGGATGTTGAGTATCGTGATTGTATTGGAAACATAGGATAGACTAGAAATTATTCTGGTCACGAGGCTCAAGCAATAAACATCCATCATCAAACAACTATTCCACCAATCCCTCTCCCTCCCTTCTAACAGTAACCACCATCCATTCATAACTGATGATGGGTGCAATCAAAAAAATAGTACTACTCCCTCCGTTCCTAAATATAAGTCTTTTTAGACATTTCAAATGGACTACAACATACGGATGTATGTAGACATATTTTAGAGTATAGATTCTCTCATTTTGCTCCGCATGTAGTCACTTGTTGGAATCTCTAAAAATACTTATATTTGGGAATGGAGGTAGTAGCCGATTACTAATTCTTTGATTCCATCCAAAGAATTGACACCCGGTGGTCCTCTCCACCATGCCTCCTCTCATCTCCTCCAACCTCTCCACACACCTCCTCTCCACCACCTCCAATGGAGTTAGCTAGGCTTTGGACACCATGGATGGACTCCTGCACTAGGATTTCAAGCCCGGACTTGCGGCCATGGATCAGGTGCGTCGTCGTTTTGGTGAAACTGTTCATTTCTAACCCTCTCATCAACCAAGGAATTCATCTTGGTGGTATCCTTTTCTTCGGCCTCTTTTGAACTCCCGGAACGCTCCGTGTGTTTGGATTTACAATGTTGCATTGGAGGTCACCCTCAGGGATTTCTATCTATGCAAATCAGTGAGAGATCCTATCAGTTTTTGGTTGCCGGCAACAAAGTTGGGCATGTCATCCATGGTCTCAAAGATCGCATTTTGCCAGACTTCATATGTCATTTTCATCTCTACAATGGTCGGTTCAATACTCTACATCGTTTTGATTCTCATTGGCATGTGGACACAGTGATTGAATCTATTGCTGCTCATTCTCCTATTGTTGTATGGGTTAACACTAATTTCCTCGAGAAGAGTGTTGTTATGGACACATCATCAGTCAAGGAATTGGGAAAATTTGGACTTTCTTCTATACAATTCATGGATTTTCATAACAAGAATAGCGATGAAGCCTCTTCTTCCCAGTCGGTTCAATTTCAAACACAGTAGTTTCCTACAAGGGAGGATTTTTTGGGCATAAAGAATATTATTGAGGACTCTATTTTAATTGGCAGTTTCTGTTTTCCCACTGATTGCTGCTACCCGGTCACGCCACAATGTTTCCTCAGCTCTGCACTCAAATATGCTCTGAAACAAACGTCATGGCCTCCGACTCTTGACACCGCTTTAATGCAGGATTTGATGTACTCTGGTTATGGTCAATAATAAGTTAATACTCTGGCCAAATATTGGAGCACACTTTGTGCGAAATGCCTACAATGGGGTCACAATAAATCAGCTTGCCTAGCTAGGATTATTTGCCTTAATTGTTTTGCTCTGGGACATAAAGTTAATGCATGCCCGGATATCTGGGACATTCAATATACTGGTATGGCAACCACTTTTGTAATCCCATAGTGTTTGGTCAAATCGGCTGACTTGGGGAACCAAATCAACACTTCCAAAAATTACACACCCCCACGGCCTGATCGACCTAATCCCCGACGCAAATCCCAGACCATTCGATGTGCATCATGCAGTCATTATGGGCATATGGAGAAATCCTGTTGGCAGCGGAAATGGGGCAAACAATGGAAGTGGGTACCCAAAGTTATAGTCGAGCCTCGGCTGGCCTCTTCGGCTTCTGCTACCTGATGTCTACTACACAACCTTCTTCTTGTAGATGTTTTTGGGCCTCCAAGTGCAGAGGTTTGTAGGACAGTAGCAAATTTCCCTCAAGTGGATGACCTAAGGTTTATCAATCCGTAGGAGGCGTAGGATGAAGATGGTCTCTCTCAAGCAACCCTGCAACCAAATAACAAAGAGTCTCTTGTGTCCCCAACACACCCAATATAATGGTAAATTGTATAGGTGCACTAGTTAGGCGAAGAGATGGTGATACAAGTGCAATATGGATGGTAGATAAAGGTATTTGTAATATGAAAATATAAAAACAGCAAGGTAACTAATGATAAAAGTGAGCACAAATGGTATTGCAATGCTAGGAAACAAGGCCTAGGGTTCATATTTTCACTAGTGCAAGTTCTCTCAACAATAATAACATAATTGGATCAAATAACTATCCCTCAACATGCAACAAAGAGTCACTCCAAAGTCACTAATAGTGGAGAACAAACGAAGAGATTATGGTAGGGTACGAAACCACCTCAAAGTTATTCTTTCCAATCAATCCGTTGGGCTATTCCTATAAGTGTCACAAACAGCCCTAGAGTTTGTACAAGAATAACACCTTAAGACACAAATCAATCAAAACCCTAATGTCACCTAGATATTCCAATGTCACCTCAAGTATCCGTGGGTATGATTATATGATATGCATCACACAATCTCAGATTCATCTATTCAACCAACACATAGAACCTCAAAGAGTGCCCCAAAGTTTCTACCGGAGAATCACGACGAAAACGTGTGCCAACCCCTATGCATAGGTTCATGGGCGGAACCCGCAAGTTGATTACCAAAACATACATCAAGTGAATCACGTGGTATCCCATTGTCACCACAGATACGCACGACAAGACATACATCAAGTGTTCTCAAATCTTTAAAGACTCAATCCGATAAGATAACGTCAAAAGGGGAAACTCAATCCATTACAACAGAGTAGATGTGACACTCCAAAAATTTTGATTTGGTTTTTATCAAAATCTTTATTTGATTTGGAGGAGGCTATTTAATTTTTTTCTTAAACCCTCTCCCTCTCAAAACTTTTATGACAAATATTTTGGTACTCTTCTCAACCTTGATTTTTGGTCTTGAGAACTTTTCATGTTGTCTTGACTCTACTCAAATTTATTTTCTGAATTTCCTTCTATTAAAAAGAAACCCTAGGGATTATGGGTTATTCTTTTCCCCATTCAAAAATTTCCTCTTTTGCCATGTCACATTTTGACATAGCATTCCAAAACCCATCCCTGCCTTAGATCAAGGCAAGACCCCACCTCCAGCAAGTTTCAAGCCATTTTTGTTTTCTATTCAATTTATTTTAACCTCAAAACTATTTCTGTGATTTGTTTTGGACATAGGTGATTTGCAAAGGAACTACAAGTTTCCTTTTGAGTTTTAACTCCAAACAAACTCCTCTGACTAGTCCTTAGTACCTCCAACCTAGATCCATCAAGATCCACTTGTCCTCAGTTCAAAATTTTCAAATTTTGCCCACTGCAAGTTTGGACCAGAAATGCCATTTTCAGTGAAATCCATATTTTTCCTTTTCCAAAAATTCTGAGAAAATTCATACAGCTTCCAGATACACCAAGAGGCCACCTCACCGAAGATCACCTCTAGAAAAATTTCCCACATGACAAAAACATTTCATCGAACACCTGGCATGCACTGTTTCTGTTTGAATTCAGGAAAAGTTCAGAGATTCAGTGTCTAGGTTCAGTCGACAGTACCATTTCGTCAGAACCCGTCGACAATCTCGCCAGTAGCCTCCTTGGATGAATGCTCACTTCTCCCCCTCCTTTTCCAGTGCGCCGCACACTCGCTTGGCCGGGCGCGGGCGTCGGTGGCGACGTGGCTCGCCAGCTCCGGCGTCTTCTGCGGTGGTAGCGCCACCCGTGGTGGCTAATAGAGGCCGGCCCTGCCTTTCGGCGCCGTCCGGCACCGCCCCAGCCACCAGAGCCCTTCGCGTGTCCACCCCCTCCTCTGTGCACGACTGCGGCACTGTCGCCGTGGCCTGGCAAGCACAGAGCGTGCTCTCTGCCGCCGACGGGCCCGCGAGGCGCCGTTCCGTCAAAACCGCGGAGCAGGCCAAATCCCACCAAGGTTAGCATTTGAGTGGAGCCAGTGGATCATCACTAAGCTGCCCAATCCCCTAAATGGCCCGTTCAACCTCTGCACAGCCATAGCCATCGCCGGAGTTATCCCGTTCTCGGGCACCGCCTCGGGCCGGCTATAAAAGGGGGCCTCGAGCTCGATCTCGACCAGGCATCACCCCTACAGCTCTCCAGAGCCACGTCCAGCCACTAGGAGGACCTCGAGGGGGTCTTCTTCTCCGTCTCCGGCCGCCCCGATCCGCTTCGGCCTCCGGCACGATCCGCGCCGGTGAGGGCACCCACGCCTCCCTAACTCTGCCTGTAGCCTCCTAGTGCACCCACACTTCTAACCCACGCTCCAATTTGAAGCTTGCAGCTCTGCTTGGAGAGAATCAACCTCACCCGAACCACCGTCCGCCGGAGTTGGGGCCGCCGTCGATGTGGTGCTCGCCGACGCTCAACTCCACCACCCACAGGTGCGGAAGAACACGGTGAACACGTTGGTACCCTCCGATCCCCTTGCATCGCCGTGGATCGCCGCCGGCGACCACCGCGGCCCTCGGGCGCCAGTGCCCTATTCTGGTTTTCAAACCCGACGGGTGGGACCTCCCCGTCAGCTTTTCCTTTTTTTGAAACGTTTTCTGAAAACGCCTTCAGGCAAGATACGTCTCCCCTCTGGACTGACGTATTCTAGACTGAAACATTTTCTGTTTTTATGAAGTGAACCCTGGAAACTTTCTGTTTCATTACAGAAAGGTCCGTGGACTAAAACCCTTATAACTTTTAAACAAAAGATGATTTTAACTTGAAACTTTTTCTGTCATCTTTATTTTTTCTGTCTAGTTTTTTTGTCATATTTATTTGAAAAATATTTGGGATACTTTTTGTGCACGCATGGTATATATGTAGATCCAATTTTCTTTAAATATGTAGATACCGGAGGAGGTAAAGGAGACGCGTACTTCGCCGAGCTAGACTCCTACTTCTCTGAACCAGGCAAGCATGTTTGAACCTTTGATATGATGAGTGTTTTGCATGTTTGCTTGAGTAGTTTTTATCATGGCATGTTTATATAAGCATTTGTGAATGTTATGTGCACGCAAGACAAGCTACAAGTGAGCTTCCAAGTTGGATGTGTTCTTATGATGATAAGATAACACGATCATGTGGTGACATGATGGGTTGCAGGCTGGTATTGTTGAAGCATGCCAGTTTTATGTCAACCGTGAACTCCAATTTTAACGTGGGTCAAGTCTCGATCCCATTCGTTTCCCCTTCGTGCTGCCACATGTTTTCTGCAAAGGGTGCGGTTTAGTAAGTTGCAAACCTCTTTCCTTGTACACACCAAACAGAGGGACCGTGATGAGGGTTCCATGGCCCTGGATTAAAGCCCGTCATCCGGTCAGGGGGCATGGGTGTTTCCGGTTGGGACCGAGAGGGGGGCACCCCTTAGAGCGTGCGATATAAATTTGATCCCATGCTATTCGAGGTTGTAGCCTCCCCGTCTTAAGGTTTTTCTTGAACGTCGCCGAGGGTGATCCCTGGCAACGGAATGTGGAATGGGTGTGTACTGGTTAGACGTGTTTCTTCTAAAACACCGTAAACGGAACTAGTCCTTGTGACTACCGAAATCCGTTGGCTGTGGTAATGAGTACAAACTCTACAGAGTCAAAAATCATTCGAGTATCCATGTCCACGAGCAAGGACTTGTACATCATCTCTGTATCAGTGTCAGTCTCAGTGGCAAATCTCAGTGTCAACCCCAGAGGCAGCCCCCGGAGTATAAACATAAAACCGAGAGTGGTAAACTCGGCTGAAGGTTATTTATGTGAATGGACTAACCAGTTTATTATTATATGCTGAGTATTTCCTTGCGATGATTTAAATTTATGAGCTATTTAAATTCGAATGATAAACTATAAGCCCTTTATGTGATGTCGCTCAGACGTCCGACTGTGGCATTATAGTTACTTACTTTTGATATAAGCCCTTTATGTGATGTCTCTCAGACGTCCCACTATGGCATTATTGTTATTTACTTTCGATATAAGCCCTTTCTTCGATGTCGCCCAGACATCCGACTGTGGCATCATTGTTATTTATTTTCACTATAAGCCCTTTTCGAGATGTCGCTTAGACGTCCGACTGTGGCACGTTCTGTTATTTACTTTTCAATATAAGCCCTTTATGTGGTGTCGCCTCGACGCCTGACTGCGGGATGTTAATTTACTATTACCTTTCGATGCGTCGCTTCAGACACCCGATCGGTCTTCTGTTATTTTTTTGGGATTTCGGGAGGACTACCGCCTGACTTCCTTTTATTTATCGTGAAGTGCAAATCTATTATTTGATTGTGCATACTAACCTGCTCATGTGCATCATGTTTACATTTGTTATATCTTATGTCCAAACTGTCTTGCGAGTACATTCAAAGTACTCACCTGGCTTGTTGATTTGGCCAGATGTTGACGAAGGCGATCTTATGGATGAAGAGTTCGATAGTGAGTCCGACGCCTAGAGGAGTCCCAGTCAGTCACGTGCGACCCTGGAGTTGTTCACTTGTATTATACACGCTTCCGCCACCCGAATAAAAAGCATCAAGCCTCACGCCGACGTTTGATGAGATGTAAGCTTTCAGAGTCATGTCACTCCCTCACTGTGACATATCCACCACCACCTTTATTTCGAGTCAGTAGTTATGTCACCATACCCTTGTGTCATATCCGCCTTTATGTATAATATAGGCGTGCTTGTAATAAATTGTTGAGCATCCTCAGCTCAACCATGTATAATATTTAGTTCTGCTGGATTTCTATATCAAGGTTTTGTCTGCCAGTAAGAAGAATTCTTCTGTACTGGTCAACACAAAGGTCGGCTTTCCAATAAATGTTTTATTGGAAAGGCGGTCCTGACAAACTTGGTATCATAGCCAGGCTGACTGTAGGAAGCCACTAGGTGCGAACGCTAATCGGTTATTAGCATATTTTATTATTCTGCATATTGTAGCAATTTTCTGTTGGTCATCAAAAATTTATGATTTGACTATTCGGGATTTTGTCTACTTTTGTAGATGGCAGGCAATGTTTGTGAGTCACAGGTGTTCGCCAATGTTCCTGAGGGGTTTATCAAGCTCCTCATCTCCATCACCAAGATCGCGATCGGGCCATCAGTCCGTCCGGAGTTCACACTCTACCGGCACAAGCTCAGCGACAGTTTGTCCATGTACCAGGCCGCAGTTCAGTTCAAGGGAGGACACGCCGTGTTCCGCCGCTTCCGGTTCGTCGGGAGGGCCATGCCTACGGAGAGGCATGCCATGCGGATGGCTGCCCGCGAGGCAATAGCTCGTCTCCGGGATGTTCTTCCTTCAATGAAGACTCGTCGCTACCGCTACCTTCCCTGCCACGTGCCATACACTTGCCACTATGCATTCGCTTGCGCCAGGGGAGAAAGAGATGAGGCTATTGAGATGCTTGTTGAGTACCTCAAGGCACTTAAGGCAGCTTTCGACAACCTCGTGGACGACCTCGTAGCTGCTCGTATGGATTCCATCCATGGCTGCTCCGCCAACAGGAGGGAGCTCCTCCACATGGCACCACCACTGACGTTCGTCTCGTCCTCAGCATCCTATACACCGGCCATCTTAGCCACCACTCGCCGCCTGCCTACCACTGAGGAGTTTGACCAGGTCATTGCTCCCACTCCAGTCCGAGCCGCACCACCTGCCACACCCGTGCCAGCTCCACAACCCAGTACTTCGCGCCTGGAGCCTATCATTGAGGAAGAGGTTGAGTCTCCAGCACCACTGGGTCTTACCCTCGGCAGGCCAAAGGAGGTCTTCACCATCTCCGACTGAGCACGCCTAGCAGCAGTGTGATGTGCCAGCTTGTATGATATGTTTATATGTACATAGGTTTGGTGAGTAGTAGTTTGTGTGCGCATCATGTAGGATCTCGGAGAAGTGCACTAGCCTAAATAACATGTCAGGAATGTGTACGCACATCCTGAGTGATGTATTGTATAATTACAGCTTACGTGTAAGATATGTACTAAGCGGTCCTTCTCCATGCGCAATTGAGTTTTATCTTGAAAAATCTGAGAGTTCTTAAAATTTCCGCCTGTACAAAATTATTTATTTTTATGACTCAATTTTCTCATGAGTTTGCAAAACTATGGCATTATTGTTATTTACTTTCGATATAAGCCCTTTCTGTGATGTCGCCCAGACGTCCGACTGTGGCATCATTGTTATTTATTTTCACTATAAGCCCTTTTCGAGATGTCGCTTAGACGTCCGACTGTGGCACGTTCTGTTATTTACTTTTCAATATAAGCCCTTTATGTGGTGTCGCCTCGACGCCCGACTGCGGGATGTTAATTTACTATTACCTTTCGATGCGTCGCTTCAGACACCCGATCGGTCTTCTGTTATTTTTTGGGATTTCGGGAGGACTACCGCGTGACTTCCTTTTATTTATCGTGCAGTGCAAATCTATTATTTGATTGTGCATACTAACCTGCTCATGTGCATCATGTTTACATTTGTTATATCTTATGTCCGAACTATCTTGCGAGTACATTCAAAGTACTCACCTAGCTTGTTGATTTGGCCAGATGTTGACGAAGGCGATCTTATGGATGAAGAGTTCGATAGCGAGTCCGACGCCTTGAGGAGTCCCAGTCAGTCACGTGCGACCCTGGAGTTGTTCACTTGTATTATACACGCTTCCGCCACCCAAATAAAAATCATCAAGCCTCACGCCGACGCTTGATGAGCTGTAAGCTTTCAGAGTCATGTTACTCCCTCACTATGACATATCCACCACCACCTTTATTTCGAGTCAGTAGTTATGTCACCATACCCTTGTGTCATATCCGCCTTTATCTATAATATAGGCGTGCTTGTAATAAATTGTTGAGCATCCTCAGCTCAACCATGTATAATATTTAGTTCTGCTGGATTTCTGTATCAAGGTTTGTCTGCCAGTAAGAAGAATTCTTCTATACTGGTCAACACAAAGGTCGGCTTTTCAATAAATGTTTTATTGGAAAGGTGGTCCTGATAGTAGAGGGGGGAGAAAACATCATAAGATCCAACTATAATAGCAAAGCTCGCGATACATCAAGATCGTATCACCTCAAGAACACGAGAGAGAGAGAGAGAACAAACACATAGCTACTGGTACATACCCTCAACCCCGAGGGAGAACTACTCCCTCCTCATCATGGAGAGCACCGGGATGATGAAGATGGCCACCGGAGAAGGATTGCCCCCTCCGGCAGGGTGCCGGAATGGGTCTAGATTGGCTTTCGGTGGCTACGGAGGCTTCTGGCGGCAGAACTCCCGATATATTGTGCTCTCTGCTGTTTTTAGGGTATATGGAGATATATAGGCGGAAGAAGTACGTCAGGGGGGGCCATGAGGGGCCCACGAGAGTGGAGGGCGCGCCTAGGGGGGTAGGCGCGCCCCCTGCCTCGTGGCCTCCTCGTAGGTCCCCTGACATGCACTCCAAGTATTCTGGGCTTCTTCTGATCCAAAAATAAGTTCCGTGAAGTTTCAGGTCAATTGGACTCCGTTTGGTTTTCCTTGTTTGCGATATTCTAAAACAAGGTAAAAACATAAACTGGTAGTGGGCTCTGGGTTAATAGGTTAGTCCCAAAAATGATATAAAAGTGTATAATAAAGCCCATAAACATCCAAAACAGTAGATAATATAGCATGGAACAATGAAAAATTATAGATACGTTGGAGACGTATCACTACCCCGCTTCCCCAGAACACCTCTGACGACCAAGCGCCCCATCGGGCATTGCTATTGTCACCGCTCCCCTCTCAGCCATTGCCATGGCCAACTACCCCATGAATCTGGTCGCTTTCCTCCTGCCTGGTTGGTCGATCGAGCCCGGGCCGGCGGATTACAAGGTGCGTGCAGATATGGCGGTGAACCCCATCCCGCCGCTGAGCAACAATCACCTGGCAATCGCTGAGGCCAGTCGCTACACCCCCCTGCATCTTCACGAGGGTCTGAGACACACAGTGGAAGGGCTGCTCCATGAAGTTGGCTTACCGCCCACAGAAGTTTCTGATCATCCTTTTGGCATCGGTATGTTTGCTTTTGCGGATTCTTTTGCCAGAGACACTGCTGTCAACACTACATTCCAGATAGATGATGAGGATCTAGTTGTTTCCTTTGTCCGTCACAATGCGGCCCTGAATATGAGATCTACTACCTATGGCCCTGAAGTCTGGTTGTTGTATATCGGTTTCCCTGACGATTATCAAACTAAGTTTTATTTGCAAAGATCTGTGGATGACTTTGGTAGATTGGTCTCTTGGAACAACCCTCACATGGACCGCCGATATGTGCTGATTAGAGTCAGGGTTATTCACTTGCATTTGATTCCCAAAAGCATTGTGGTTAGGCAACTAGGTGGAGATAGAGAGTGTTGGACAGTGCAAGTTAACATACTCCGTGGGGCTGGCTGGAATGCTCACATCCCGGAAATCCCTCCTGCTAATGAGGAACCACCACCTGCTAATGGGATTCCACATCCACTATTTGGAGAAGGTATGACAGCTGAACAATTATATCAGCAGCAACTACATAAATGGTTTGCACAGAATGGTAATGGATATGCTCCTGCTCAAAATCTTGGCAACAATGCTCCTCATGTCCACAAACCTGCATAGTGGGGAGCTTGGCTTGAACCCCCTGCTCCTCAGATACCTCCCGCTCTTGTAAATTTCCAAGCTTGTCTCGCTGCTCAGGGGCTGCAGGTCCAGGATGGCATTACACCTAAAAACAATCTCAGTGACAGTCTTGGCTCTGCTTGGGAGAACTCCAGCTCAGGAACCAACAGTATCAACTCTTTTGAGGTGGGAGAACCTAGTGGGATAATTTCTACTCTGTTTGTTCCTCCTACTAATCGCCATACTGTAACTGTTGTTGTGGCCATCTCTGCTGATACTTTACAAGTTAATCTGTCTGTCCAAGGTGATGATTTAATCAGGGTTCTCATGACTGAATACGTGCCCAGAAAAAATTTCACCAGATATTTATCCCAGTCCATCATGAATGTGATTCGCTCATACGGCCCCTGGAGCTCTAGCTATGGGTTTCCTATCTCGACTGCCTTTGCCCCATCTCCTGCCGTAGTCAACTATGAGATCAGCATGGCTACTTCTACAGTTCAAGTGCAGTTTCGGCCTAGAATATATGACACACCTCCAACTGGTACTACCTCAGTCATCATCTCATAAATCAACAATGATCACAACCTGGATGATATTGCCATAACTGCTCCCAATAACAGCCCAGTTGCTGCAACCAACAATATTGTAACCTTGACAGATGAGCAGGGGACTAGGGGGTTGGAGGATGACACTGTGGAGACTGATATCAATTTTGTCACTTCAATTGAACATGCAGTCCATGCTGAATCTGATGCTGCTATGGAAACTGAATCTGACACCATGGCAACCGAAGCTGAGACTGCAGTCAACACTGAATCTAACGCTGCTCAATTGGCGCCAAATCCAAACTCAAGCACTTTGGGCCATCATGTGAATAATCTTTCTTTTGCTTCTGGGCCTGGCCTTGCCCAAGTTCCACTTCTAAATATTGTAGGGCCTGTTGGGCCGGTGGCTTCGCGTACCAGAAGCTCTAGGGCCCAGACTCCAATCTCCACTACCGAAGTCAGACGCAGTAACCGTATCAACAGATACAATGGTTTTCGTGTGCCTCCACCGTCTGACAACCGTGCTCCACACTCCAAGGTCCAGCCCATGATTCAACCTTTCGTCGGGCAATCGAAAACAATTATGAGAGGATGGCATCAAGCTTGAACTACGCATCTTCGAGAGAACATACCAAGATTTGAGAGAAACTCTTCTTCAGTCTTCAAGTGTCGAGAATGACAATGAGAAACACCACCATGAATTGTTGAGATACTCCGGGATGAAAATTAGAAAGTTTGAACCAAACGATGAAAAGTATTTGAAAGATCTTGGAGAAAGACATATGACTGATGATAATTCATTCTTATGTCAACTTTGAAAGAATTTGAGGATAGCTCCGGGAAAATAAGAAGAGTCAGGTAAAATCCTGGGAAAAGACCTGTGGGTTAGGGCCCACTCAAAAGATACATCGTTGAATGATTTAAAAGAGAGATTGCGCCGGTTGAAATTAAATGGCTTGTATGAGATAACATCCTCGAAAGAGCTTGAACGAAAGCAGAGTGGAAACATGAATCTTCGAGATATCTTGAGCACTCCGGAACAATTGAATAGCGAGAAGTGGATGATTAAGAGGTGCACCGGCATGAGAAAGCATTAGAACCGAGCAAATGATATGATTGACAAAGCTTGAATTAAATCCACCGGAGAAGAAAAAGAATGAAGAATGATGAACTTTTAGAGCATCTTCACGAGAACTACCGGGTAAGAACATTGACGGAAAAGAATGGAGAGACTTCACATCAATAAAATGATACTTGATTAAGAAATCTGAATCCTTGAAAAAAAGGGGGGGGGGGGGGGAAAACAAAGGCAACTTGGGCAGATGGAAAGGATACCGTTGAGAAAAAAACTTAGAGTTGATCTTGCGGATGTTGAAAATGATCAAATCCACTTGAAGAAGAGCACACTAGTTGAGAAGGAATTGAGATGACAAACTCAATGATCAAGAAGGATTAGTATTCCCAAAGAAATATGAGAACACCGCTTAGAAAGGGTATGGAATCCACATTTGACTTCGAAGCAACTCGAATACCACAACAAAACAAAACAAGGATTTGGCTTGCAGAATAAGCCAGAACAAACATATGATAGATCCCATATCGTATCATGTGTCTGTTGGAAAGATATTCTAGGAGTTACTTGAATTCCCACCTGTAAAACTCCCGAAACATTCTGGTTATGCAATCAGGTGTTGGGGATACAGGGGAAGCAATATATCTCACCCAAACTAACAATTCCTACATCCAGCTGTATCCATCCTTCAACACATAACCAAGAAACCTTCGGAAATCATGTACCTCAACTTTCGAAAAGCTTCTGTTATATGAGTTGTGGCAATACTCCCGAACTCCTGCCCCCGTACTAGGTGGCATCGAGGTTATCTCACCAACAACTGCATAAAAGAGATTTTTGATGTCGGCGCGCTCAGGTATTCCAGAACTGCAATGATAAAATTGTGACGACAACACCTCAGAGCTCAACTCCCCGGGACACTGCCACAACCCCTAAATGTCAGGAGGCACCAAGAACAATGTTCTCGTCACAAGAATATCGGAACAATTCCAAGATACCCGCGTGATCCTAAAATTGTTTTTCATGAAATTTGAGGAGAGAAAATTCAAAACTTCTACGTCAGGAGGCCTCACCAGAGCGACGAAGGGACTGAGGAGTGAAAAGAATCCTACTCTCCAATATATATAATCCTAAGACTCAAAACATTTTGTTCTAGACTCAACAACGTCAGCGATTCGATCAAGCAGGGGGCTCCTAAGTCAGGGATGGCTCTGATTACCAACTTGTAACACCCACAATGCGGCTATATCTCCCATGTGTCGGGGCACGACTTAGAGGCATAGCCGCATGGTAGGCTTGTTGCAAGAGGGGTAATCTTCATGCATCCCATGTATTGAATAATAAAGGGATAAAGAGTTGGCTTACAATCGCAACTTCACACAATACATAAATAATCCATACATCATCCAAAGTACAATCAAAGGTCCGACTATGGAACCAAAATAAAAGAAGACAACCCCAAATTCTAGATTCCCGATCGTCCCAACTGGGCTCCACTACTGATCAAATGGAAAAGACACAAAACAATGATCAAGATCTTCATCGAGCTCCCACTTGAGCTCGGTTGCACCACCTGCACTGGTATCATCTCCACCTGCAGCTGTTTTGAAGTATCTGTCAGTCATGCGGACTCAGCAATCTCACACCCTCGCGATCAAGACTATTTAAGCTTAAAGGGTAGGCAAAGGGTAGTGAGGTGGAGCTGCAGAAAGCACTAGCATATATGGTGGCTAACATACGCAAATAAGAGCGAGAAGAGAAGCAACGGAGCGGTCGTGAAGCTACAAGTGATCAAGAAGTGATCTTGAAACTACTTCCGTTCAAGCATAACACATGACCGTGTTCTCTTCCCGGACTCCGCCCGAAAGAGACCATCATAGCTACATGCGCGGTTGATTCATTTTAATTAAGTTAAGTGTCAAGTTCTCTACAACCGGATATTAACAAATTCCCATCTACCACATAACCGCAGGCACGGCTTTCAAAAGTTCAAACCCTGCAAGGGTGTCCCAACTTAGCCCATCACAAGCTCTCACAGTCAACGAAGGATATTCCTTCTCCCGAGAAGACCCGATCAGTCTTGGAATCCCGGTTACAAGACATTTCGACAATGGTAAAACAAGACCAGCAAGACCGCCCGATGCGCCGACATCCCGATAGGAGCTGCACATATCTCGTTCTCAGGGCAACACTGGATGAACACTACGTACAGCTAAAACCAGCCCTCAAGTTTCCCCGAGGTGGCGCCGCAAGTGGATCTGGTTCGGCCCAACACTTAGAGAAGCACTGGCCCGGGGGGTTAAAATAAAGATGACCCTCGAGAGCGCGACTCCCAAGGGAAAGTATAGGTGGTGGTGAGGCAAATGGTAAAACCAAGGTTGGGCCTTGCTGGAGGAGTTTTATTCAAAGCGAACTGTCAAGGGGTCCCCATAACACCCAACCGCGTAAGGAACGCAAAATTAAGGAACATAACACCGGTATGATGGAAACTAGGGCGGCAAGAGTGGAACAAAACACCAGGCATAAGGCCGAGCCCTCCACCCTTTACCAAGTATATAGATGCATTAATTAAATAAGAGATATAGTGATATCCCAACATATCCATGTTCCAACATGGAACAAACTACATCTTCACCTGCAACTAGCAATGCTATAAGAGGGGCTGAGCAAAAGCGGTAACATGGCCAAACAACGGTTTGCTAGGAAAAGGTGGGTTAGAGGCTTGACATGGCAATATGGGAGGCATGATATAACAAGTGGTAGGTAGCGCGACATAGCGATAGAGCGAACTAGCAAGCAAAGATAGAAGTGATTTCGAGGGTATAGTCATCTTGCCTGAGATCCCGCAAGGAAGAAGAACAAGCCCATGAAGAAGACAAACAGACGTAGTCGAACAAATCCTCACAACTCCGGAACGAAACTGAAGCTAACGAGAGAAGCAACCCGGAAAGAAGCAAGCAACATAGTAAACAACCATCACATAAACATGACATGATGCACAATCAAGTATGATGCATGTCCGGTTTAATGCGGCATGGCATGGCAAAGTGCACAAACAATACTACAAATTAAGTGGAGCTCAATATGCAATGAGTTGCATATTGACGGAACACCACATTCAAGTTATTTGGTTCGATCTCGTTTATGTACCCAACAATATTAAATGTTGATTCACATGGCAAGAGGTGAAGCAAATGAAAACTACCTATCTAGGCAAGTTTAAATGAGGCCGGAACAACAAACAACAAGTCCGGAAACTCCGCATGTGCATATTTTAGGTTTGGTACTGTTCTGCCCTAAACCATATTTTAGAGTTGTTAAACATGCAAAGTAAAGCCACCATGTTAAACTAGGCATTTTTCTACCTCATTTACATATAAAGTTTGTTAAGTTTGGAGCTACGGTTATTTACTTACGAAATAAAGCATTTTAGCATGGCAATAGGCAAATTTAAACAAACAACATTTTAAACATTTATAACATAGATCAAAGTGGCATATTATTAATGTACACAAAATTCTAAGCATTTTTCATATTTAAATCATTTTAATCCGAAGCACGGTTTGAGAGCTATTATATGCATGAACAGCAAGGGGTTTTCTGCAAAACTGCCCTCTCTGGAAAAATAGGAAAAACGTTCTATGTGAAAAAACATGAAACGGGCCGTATATGTTGGCCCAACAGAGCACAGAGGTCTGAAGGGGGGGTCTCACCATGGGCTTGGCCCATGAGTTGGAGGGGAGGCCGATGGGCTTGGCGCGGCTATGACCCAGCCGACACTCGCGGTCGACAGGGACCGGATCGAGCCAGGGAGCTGGGGTTGTGCGTGCGCGCGTGTAGGAGGCATGCGGCGCTGCAGCTGTTCGAGACGAAGCAGGGGCGCGCTTCAGGCGAAGCGGAGGCAGCACCGGCGAGGCTTGGAACTGGCAGGACTCCGGTGACGCGAGAAGGCAAGGGAGGCGCGACTCCGGCGGGCAGGGGCCGGAGACGAAGCTGCACAGATCCGGGCGACGGCAGGAGGTGAACGGCGCGGCTGCGGTCTGCAGGCGGTGGATTCGGGCGGCGGCTGCGTGGCGAGCTCCTGCAACACACGGGCGCGAGAAAGGGTCAGGGAGGAAGAGAGGGAAAGAGAAAGGAGGAGCATGGGCACACGGCAACCCGTGGGGCTTCACCGGCGACTGGGCTCGCCGGCACTTAGCGACCGGAGGTGGGGAAGGCGTCGAGGATGACCCGTAGCGGCGGCTTGGCCGGACCTCGAGGTGGCCGGAGGGAGAGACTTCGAGGCAGCGAGCCAGCAACGACGTAGGGACGGCCATGGATGCTCTGGGGATGGTGGCGGAGCAAGGACGAAGCGGCACTGGAAGCTCGCACGGGCGTCCATGGCACGGGACGCAGGGCTGCAAAGGCGCAGGAGGCTGACGAGGTCCCGTATGGCCGGCTTCGTGGATCCGACAGGGACAAACAGGTGACGACGCGCATGTCGAGGACGCAACCAGTGATGGGGTTCCTGCCCAGTGAAGAGAGAGCAGAGAGATGAATCGCATAAAGAAAAAAGGAAGTGAAGAGAGAGCAAGGGAGACGGGGTGCAGCACGGGCCTACTGGAGGTGGTCGGCGGCGGCGAGGCGCGAGGAGGCAGGGAGCTGCGGGAGGAGGAGACGCGCACGGGAGGAGCGCCATGGGTCTTGGGTGCGTGCTCGAGCTCGAGCAGCGAGCTCCTCTTGCTCGAACGCGGGCGTTGCGAGGACGAAGGACGGCGAGGTGGTGGCGCGGTGAGGAGCTCGGCCAGGGAACAGCGGAGCTGCTACTGGTTGGAGGTGGATCGAGGAGGGGATGGATTTGGGTTGGCTGGCGAGGGGGTCGAGGAAGATCGGGCGAGGCGCTGGTTGGGGGCATTTTGGATCGAGGAAGATCCTGAGGAGGGGCGGTGAGTGGGCGGCGGCGGAGGAGGGATTGATGGGACAAACTTCCTAGGTTTTAGGGTTAGGCAGGTAGGTAGGTGGCTTATATATATGGAATTAGGATTGAGGTTGGACCCTCCGAAGCTCGCACGGGCGTCCATGGCGCGGGACGCAGGGCGGCGAAGGCGTAGGAGGCTGACGAGGTCCCGTATGGCCGGCTTCATGGATCCGGCGGGGATGAACAGGTGACGGCGCGCATCTCGAGGACGCAACCAGTGATGGGGTTCTTGCCCAGCGAAGAGAGAGCAGAGAGATGAATCGCATAAAGAAGAGAAGCAAGTGAAGAGAGAGCAAGGGAGACGGGGCGCGGCACGCGCCTACTGGAGGTGGTCGGCGGCGGCGAGGCGCGAGGAGGCAGGGAGCTGCGGGAGGAGCCGCGCATGGGAGGAGCGCCATGGGTCTTGGGTTCGTGCTCGAGCTCGAGCAGCGAGCTCCTCTTGCTCGGACGTGGGCGTTGCGAGGACGAAGGACGGCGAGGTGGCGGCTCGGGCTCCGGTAGCGCGGTGAGGAGCTCGGGCAGGGAACAGCGGAGCTGCTACTGGTTGGAGGTGGATCGAGGAGGGGATGGATTTGGGTTGGCTGGCGAGGGGGTCGAGGGAGATCGGGCGAGGCGCTGGTTGGGGGCATTTTGGATCGAGGAAGATCCCGAGGAGGGGCGGTGAGTGGGCGGCGGCGGAGGAGGGATTGATGGGACAAACTTCCTAGGTTTTAGGGTTAGGCAGGTAGGTAGGTGGCTTATATATATGGAAATAGGATTGAGGTTGGACCCTCCGATCGAAATCGGCGGTCGAGAAAAATAGGCTAGGGAGTCCAATAAATAAAACAAATATGTTTTATAGATGTTTGGGGATGATCCGGACGCAACAGTGATGACTGTCCGGGTCGGGTCCGAGGAAGTTTCGGACACGCACGCGAGGGGTCGCTTGGAAGTTGTGGGCTGTGCAGAAGGCCTCGGGCTGAGAGGAGAGAAGAGAGAGAGAGACCCGACAGCAGTTTTCGGAGACCGAAAACGTCCAACGTTAGACCGGCTACTATTGCCGCTGTAGTTATCCGTTGGGGCGTCAACCGGACTCCGAAAGCGATGGAACTTGGCAGGCGGCCTATCTACACTAAAACAACACCGCATGCCAACTTTCATCCCATTCCGAGAACATTTTCTGGCCACTTATAAAATACTATTTCGGACATGCCGCGGGAGTGTGCGAGTGTGATTGGGCTCAGAACGGGCAACAGAAAGAACTGAGAGACCCGGATGGATGCAAGTTTTGAAAACTTGATGATGCAATGCACATGATGACATGATAAAATGCAACACGCAAGCAAAAGACATGGCAACATCGGCGAATAACTAGGAGACACCTGGCGCATCGGTCTCGGGGCGTCACATAGTGGCTGCTCTATCGTGTGCTTGCAGGAAACTAAAAAGACTATGATTGATCTTGCTTTTATTAAATCTTTCTATCCTAGACCATTTAATAAATTTGCTTTTGTGCCCTCGCATGGTGCCTCAAGAGGGTTACTTACAATTTGGAAAAGCTCTGTTTTCACTGGTCATGTTGTAACTTCTGAAGACTTTGTCCTAGCCACTTGATTTACCAGCACACAATCTGCACAAACTTGGACTATCCTGAATATCTATGGGCCATGCGATGGACAAGACAGAATCACTTACACTGATTGGCTTTACAATCTTAACATTCCATCTACTGAAGACTGGCTTCTATTAGGAGACTTTAATTACATTCGAGCTCCAGATAACCGTAATAAACCAGGAGGCAATGTCAATGATATGTTCACTTTTAATGACATCATTTGCAAACAACACTTGATTGAAATTCCCATCAAAGGTTGAGCTTACACCTGGAGAAATATGCAGCAAGACCTCTTACTCGAACAATTGTATTGGTTCTTGACATCGCTTAATTGGACAAATGTGTATCCTAAAACCATGGTTAAACCTCTTGGGAAACCGGTTTCAGACCACATCCCTTGTGTGGTTAATATTGAGACGAACATTCCTCGCAGTAAGCTTTTTAGGTTTGATTCATTTTGGCTTCTTCATCCTGGCTTTATGGAATTACTGCAAGCAACTTGGGCCAAACCGGAGCAGTCTGATAATCCCCAAGTGCAGGGAATCATCGTAGCAATTTTCAAAGGTGGAAGTGATAAGTATGGAGTGTCGAACCCACAAGGAGCTAAAGGTAAGATCAATATTCTCTCAAGCCCTATCTGCCACTGATACGACTCTACGTACACTGAACGTTTGCTTCCAACTAGCAACGAGAAATAAAACTACGTTGTGGGTATGAAGTGGATAACTTTGCATGATATCGGAGAGCTAAAATATAAAAGTAGGTGTTGTTATCATAAAGTTAAAATATATTACTAAATATTATAAATAGCGAGTGTGGAATAATGATGGGTCGGTGTGCGGAATTGTCCTAGGAAATTGTTAACAAGACCAATAGTCGTCATTTGCAATTTCATATGAGGGAGAGGCATAAGCTAACATACTTTCTCTACTTGGATCATATGCACTTATGATTGGAACTCTAGCAAGCATCCGCAACTACTAAAGATCATTAAGGTAAAACCCAACCATAGCTTTAAAGCATCAAGTCCTCTTTATTCCCATATGCAGCAACCCCCTTACTCGGGTTTGTGTTTCAGTCACTCACCAACCCACTATAAGCGAATCATGAACATATTGCAACACCCTACAGCGGGAATCCCTCACGCTTGCGCGACACGGAGGGCACCATAGGACAGCACCAAAATAAACCATACAACTCGTACCAATCTAGATCATCAATCAACCCAAAGACAAAGGATATCTACCCAAAACATCATAGGATGGAAACACATCATTGGATCATAATATGTGGCATAAAGCACCATGTTCAATTAGGGATTACAGCAGGGTGCGGGAGAGTGGACCGCGTAAAAAATATGAGGATGGTGATGAGGATGGTGATGTTGATGAAGACGATCACCGCGGCGATGATTCCACTCCCGATGGCACTCCGGTGCCACTGAGAGAGAGGAGGAGAGATTCTCCCCCTTGTGCTTCCTCCTCCATGGCCTCCCCCTAGATGGGGAGAGGTTCCCCCTCTGGTCCTTGGCCTTCATGGTGATGATGGCCCCTCGCTCTCCAGTGATGATGGCCCCCTCCGGCAGGGTGCCGGAGAGGGCCTAGATTGGTTTTTGGTGGCTACGGAGGCTTCTAGCGGCGGACCTCCTGATCTAGGTTAATTTTCGGAGGTTTCTGTATTTATAGGAGAAGTTGGCGTTGATTTCACGTTAGGGGGCCCTCGGGGAGTCCACGAGGCAGGGGGCGCGCCCCCACCCTTGTGGGGCCCCGTGACTCCCCTCCGGTAGATTTTTGTTCTAGTATTTTTCATATTTTCCAGGAAAAATCTCCGTTGATTTTCATCGCATTCCTAGAACTTTTATTTCTGCATAAAAACAACACCATGGTAGTTCTGTTGAAAACAGCGTCAGTCCGGGTTAGTTCTAATCAAATCATATAAAAATATTGTAAACATGGCATGAATACTTCATAAATTATAGATACGTTGGAGACGTATCACAGTCCAATAATGCAGCCATGGTGCTTTGCCGCAAATTCAGATTGCTAAGGAGGGAATTAAAGATTTGGGGTAAAAACATCTCTCGTCTGTTTGTTTCTATTGAGAATTGTAATAAAACTTTAGCTGATCTTGGTGAACTCGAAAATAGAAGGCCATTAGTGATCCAAGAGAGCAACTCTAGATGCATTCTCAAGAAGCACCTGATCCGTTTACTTGAATACAAAAAGCAATATTGGAAGAAAAGATGCACTATTCGATGGGTGAAATTCAGTGATGAAAATACTAAATTCTTTCAAGCCATTGCCACGGACAACTATCGGGGGAATATTATTTCCACTCTCACCACCTCGGATGGAACCTGCTTTGATGATCACACAAGCAAAGAGATGGCGCTCTTTCAAGCATACAGAGAGAGATTGGGTACATCACATAACACACACATGAAATTTGATCTCCAATCAATAATTAGACGTGTACCTGATAACCCACAAGTATAGGGGATCGCAACAGTTTTTGATAAGTAAGAGTGTCGAACCCAACGAGGAGCTAAAGGTAGAATAAATATTCCCTCAAGTTCTATCGACCACCGATACAACTCTACGCACGCTTGATGTTCGCTTTACCTAGAACAAGTATGAAACTAGAAGTACTTTGTAGGTGTTGTGGGATAGGTTTTCAAGATAATAAAGAGCAAGTAAATAAAAGGTAGGGGCTTTTTGTAAGTAAAGAAGCAATAAAGTAAATATAGCGAGTGTGGAAAAGTGGTGGTAGGAGTTGTGAAATTGTCCCTAAGCAATTGACTACTTTACTAGACCGATAGCAAGTATTATGTGGGAGAGGCCACTGCTAGCATGCCATCGCTGACTTGGAATTCTATGCACTTATGATTGGAACTATTAGCAAGCATCCGCAACTACTAACGTTCATTAAGGTAAAACCCAACCATAGCATTAAGATATATTGGTCCCCCTTCAATCCTGTATGCATCAATTTCTATGCTAGGTTGAAGCTTCTGTCACTCTTGCCCTCCAATACATAGTCCTATCAACATACAACTAACCCTAGGGTGTGATCCACGCGCGCAATCATATGATGGGCACCAAAGGACAGCAACATAACCAGAAGCAAATTAAATCAATCATAGCAATTCATCAACCACCGATAGGACAACGAAAATCTACTCAGACATCATAGGATGGCAACACATCATTGGATAATAATATGAAGCATAAAGCACCATGTTCAAGTAGAGGGTACGGCGGGTTGCGGGAGAGTGGACCGCTGTAGATAGAGGGGGGAAGGTGATGGAGATGTTGGTGAAGATGGCGGAGGTGTTGGCGTAGATCGCGGTGATGATGATGGCCCCCGGTGGCACTCCGGTGCCACCAGAAGCGAGGGGGAGAGAGCCCCCCTCCTTCTTCTTCCTTGACCTCCTCCCTAGATGGGAGAAGGGTTTCCCCTCTGGTCCATGGCCTCCATGGCACGGGAGGGGCGAGAGCCCCTCCGATATTGGATCTGTCCCTCTGTCTCTCTCTGTTTCTGCGTTCTCCTCTGGCTCTGTTTCACCGTTTCGTATATATATATGGAGATCCGTAACTCCGATTGGCCTGAAACCTTCGCCGTGATTTTTTCTGAATATTAGCTTTCTTGCGGCAAAAGAAGAGCGTCAACCGCCTTACGGTGGGCTCACGAGGGTAGGGGCGCGCCCTAAGGGGGGCGCCCCCTTGCCTCGTGACCACCTCGGGCACTGGTTCGCGTTGATTTTCCTTCCGAATTTTCCATATTTTCCAAAAATAAGCTCCTTCCGTTTTTATCCCGTTTGGACTCCGTTTGATATGGATATTCTGCGAAACCAAAAACATGCAACAAACAGGAACTGGCACTGGGCACTGGATCAATATGTTAGTCCCAAAAATAATATAAAAAGTTGCCAAAAAGTATATGAAAGTTGAATAATATTGGCATGGAACAATCAAAAATTATAGATACGACGGAGACGTATCAGTACCTAATCTAGAGCATCTCACTGAGCCATTCACTCAAGCAGAGATTGATGACATAATTAAGGAAATGCCAGGTGACAGAGCACTGGGACCTAACGGTTTCAACGACATGTTCCTCAAAGCTTGTTGGCACACAATTAAATCAGATTTCTATGCCCTTTGCAACCAATTCCATGTAGGCAACCTTGATCTCACTAGCATCAGTGATGGACTAATCACTCTAGTCCCGAAAGTTGGCTCACCTAAATCATTCAATGATTAAAAACCCATCACCCTGCTCAACTATTTTCTGAAACTTATTACAAAGATCCTTGCAAACCGATTACAAAAAGTGATACTGCAAATTATTCACAGAAACCAATATGGATTTATCAAAGGACGAACAATCCAAGATTGCTTGGCATGGGCCTTCCAATACAGACACCAATGTCAAGCGTCAAAGAAAACAATTGTTCTCCTCAAGCTTGACTTCGCCAAAGCTTTTGACATGATTGAACACGCCCTGATGCTGGAAATTATGAAGACAATGGGGTTCAACGACAAATGGCTCTCTTGGGTTAAATGCATCTTCTCTTCTGGTAAATCATCGGTCCTTCTTAACGGCATCCCAGGTAGACAATTTCACTGTCGGAGAGGTGTTCATCAAGGGGATCCCTTATCACCACTCATCTTTGTGCTTGCAGCAGACCTACTTCAGGCAGCAATCAATGATGCTTTTCAACAAGGTTTGATTGAACTTCCTTACCCCTGCCCTGGACAAACCGATTACCCTGTGATCCAATATGCATATGACATGATACTAGTCTTACCAGCATGTGCCAGACAAGCAATGATCATCAAGAGCATCCATTCAGACTATGCTTCCTCGATTGGACTACATATCAATTTTCACAAATCTACCATAATTACAATCAATGTCAGTGATCAGGACTACTCCACTATAGCGGATATCTTTGGATGCACTGTTGGTACCATGCCATTCACCTATATGGGATTGCCTCTAGGGACATCCAGGCCAACAATACAGGAATTCATGCCACTTGTCTGCAGAATGGGGAGACGTCTAGCATCCACTCTTTCCATGATGTCGTATGGGGGTAAACTCACATGGGTAAATTCTACGGTCACTTCCCTTCTCATCTTTGCTCTATGTACTCTGAAGTTCCCGACAAAACTCATTGAGATGCTAGATAAAATAAGGAGGAGATGCCTTTGGACGAAAAAGGCAGAGCAAGGAGACAAAAGCAATTCCCTAGCAGCCTGGGATATGGTCTGTAAACCAAAAAAGCATGGGGGACTTGGCGTCATAAATTTGAAGGTTCAAAATGAAGCATTGCTGACGAAGTTCCTCCACAAATTCTACAACAAACATGATACACCCTGGGTACAAATGATTTGGGAGACCTACTATAGAGACAAAATTATGCATGCCACTGAAGCGGTTGGGTCCTTTTAGTGGTGGGACATACTCAAGTTAACACTGTTGTTCAGAGGGGTTTCACAAGTTAGTGTGGTGTGTGGCACGACTACCCTATTCTAGAAAGATTTATGGCAGGATGATATACTGGAAGTGACTCACCCGAGGGCCTGCTCTTTTGCACTCAATGAAGACATATCAATAAGAAACTTCCTCCAAGCCTCGTCACTAGCTGAAACATTCCACCTCCCACTTTCACCCGAATCCCATGACAATAACAATAACAATAACAATGCATGCACAACCCCTAGCTGCAAACTCTGATGTCTGGCACTATACTTGGGGGAAAGCTGAATACAGGTCGGCCGATTACCACAAGTTTTGCTTCAAGGACATGCAGGCCCACCAAACTTTCTAGTATCTTTGGAAATCGAAATGTGTGATGAAGATTAAGTTCTTTGGCTGGCTACTATTGCATGACAGACTCAATACACGGAACATGTTGGTCCGAAGACATTACCAAATCGGTGATGACCATAACTGTCTGCTCTTTGGTCTACCCATCGAAGAAACATTGGACCACATGATCTTCACGTGTGCTTTTAGCCAACAATGTTGGGACAGGCTACACATATACTAGCCACCTTTCACCTGCCGACTGCAGCTACTGCATGATGTCAAACAAACTTGGAATAACCCCCTCTTCTTTGAGACATTCTTAATAGCATCATGGAGAATATGGAAAGAAAGGAACAACAAACACTTTAGGGGGGGTGCTACCTAGCATTGACACATGGCTTAGGAGGTTTAAGGAAGATTTCAGCCTACTCTAACATAGGGTCAAAGAGGACCATAGGCCATTAATCTACACCTTTGTTAATTCCATCTAGACCCCCAAACTTTTTTGCTTCTTTTGTACCCCACCCCTACTGTCCAGAAGTGGCAGGAGGTTGATGTAAATATGTAACTTTGTAACTTGTTCACATATTAATGATAATACAGTAGGAGCCTCTCCTACTATTTCAGGTGTCAAAAAAATTGACACCCGGTGATCTTACCTATCCTCGCTCTGTATAAAAATATTCATGTCAGAAACTTTTTGTGAACCACTAGCCACTAGAAAATTTGAAGTCTACAAGGGACCTTTACTTTACACACATTTTTAGTAACCATTGCATCGACCAGGGTTCTATAAAATGCATTGTACATTTTCCTTTTTTGCAGGTTTCTAGATAAGACATCTCTGTTATCAATTAAAACTACATAAGTACAGAGAGCATTTAGATGCTCCAGCTTACTCAACCTGTCACCACATAAATTTCTCCGAAACATCTCCGGTGTTGCTCAATTGTAGCTCTCTTGTCAGTGCACAAACAAAACAAAGATAGAAATTATCAGCCTTTTTTAGCCGTGGAGATTATTCAGCTATGTTCATGCTCGCCAGTGAAAACATTAGGAAAAAATGCTTATAATGGATGAAAGAGGACAACCTATTCCTGTCAAGAGATTTTCTTCACTATTTATATTTATTGAATCAGCGAAAGAATCATACGCATAAGCACTTGGTTAAGTGTCCCAATTGATTTTTTAGTGATAATTTAAACTATGGACATGAATGATTACTAGAATCATTTTGGTTGGATGAATAGGCCAGTAGCTCTAACATTATAACACAGTGTATATAGCTTCCAAGTGAATGATGAATTATTTTCTACAGTTTACTGTTATATTTTTGTCGAATATATTATGTACGCAAGGGGTTACATGGACATGGAATTGAAAATGGTGTGGTTAGGTATGAGTCGTGTAGGAGTCAGACACGTTGTATTCTAGGCCTCTTATATACAGAGACGCACGACACATTGTAAACTATGACGACTTGATAGCAACAGGTACGTGGGGGAGCCGACGGCTTGTGACGGCACTCGGGCGACCGGTGTCGCAGTATCTTGGGGAGGAGCGCCCATAGTCATGCCCCGGGGATGTAGCCATATCGGTGAACCTCGTTAACAAATATCGTGTCTTGGTGTGTCGTCTATGATCTTGCATTAGCGTTTTATTCTAACCGGTGGTATAACGAGCAAGGTTGTGAGAAGGCTATGTGGAAGATCATCTGGAGGTATGAGGATCATGGTCGACGGGTGTCGGGGAACGTCCGATTGGTGCAAGGTGGAGCATGGCGCATCGCGAATGCGGTCGATGGTGTCGGACACTTAGGGCAGGAGGCATGGACCGTTCGATGGGCTGCGGTCGGCAAGGATCAGCTAGACATGGTGATCAGAGCGGCATAGTGGCTGTTGAAGACGTTGCGGAGGTGACGGATTCGGCTCACGATCAGATCGGCAGCTAGACGTGGAGGACCGCCGGATAGATCGGAGTGTGAGAGCATCGAGATGATGCGCTTGGTGTTGTACAAGGGCGGCGGTGTGGCACTGGGGATGGATTGTGTCGGTGACGCGGGTAGCTAGGGTACGGCACGGCTCGTGCACGGACGATGCGCTGCGCGAGGTGGCGACTGTTACGATAGGGTTGACATGGAGCGAGTACGGGCGACAGGGCTGAACAGATTGCTGGCGAAGAGTCATGATCAGAGAGACAAGGCGAAGTTCTCGTCGGAGACACAACAGCGGCGGAATTTTCTAAGGGACGCATAGAGGAAAGTAAGGTCAGGTTTCGGTTGGCGTTGTGCAAGACGGCTGCTCGGAGCCTCGGAGGCGTGTGGCAATCGGTCTCGGCAGTAGCGCAACGTGCAAGACAAAGGAAGGCCAAAGCAGTAGGTTTCTCAGACGAAGTGCGGTGCACAAGGATAGAAAAAGGAAAAGATTAGATTCAACCAACTGATTTTCCTCTCGCTTAAGCCGCGTCGCTCGCGCAACATGTGTCTTGTAGACTCGTGCATGACCGCTTCCATCACTCGTCCTTATCCCTCCACGAGATTGCACCTGATCCTATCAGGTCTCTCTCTCTCTTCCGCGCGTCTTCTTCCCTGACGTGGCCAAACCTCTTCTCTCTTCCACCCACTCCTCCTCCAGCGGAGCAGCCGCTGCTGTTGCATCCTTGCGCTGTTGTTTCATCCGCACCATGGTCGCAGCCGCTACTGTTTCGACGGGGCATCTCCCTCAACTCCGGTTGCAATGCTCTCCTCTCTCTCTCACCCACTCCTCCGGCGAGCTCAGCCTTTCCTTCTCCGGTGAAGCAGCCGCTGTTGTTTGCATCCTCACGCATGGCCGCAGCCCGCAGCCATTGCCACGGCTGCAATGTAGATCACTGTCGATGATGCAACGCAGCACGGAGGAGGAGGCCGGAGGCCTCTGCGCTCGTTGCAGGTACTGCAACACAGCACGGAGGAGGAGTCTGGAGGCCGCGGCACTCGTTGTTCGTGCTACAACGCAGCATGGAGGAGGAGGCGGAGCTCGCCGTACTGCTACAATACAGCACGCAAGAGGCCGGCGTCACTCACCGTCGATGTTGCAATGCAGCATAACAGGGATGCCGGAGATGGGTGCCGCTCACCATACTGCTACAATGCAGCGGGCAAGGGAAGGTCAGTGCCGCTTGACACCGATGGTGCAACGCAACACAAGGGGGACGTCGGAGATGGAAGCCGCTCGGCGTACTGCTGCAACGCAACACACAAGGGGAGGCAGGCGCCGCTGCCTGCCGGTGCTTCAACGCAACATGAAGCGGGACGCCGGCGATGGCGCCGCTTGATGACCCACAAGTATAGGGGATCAATTGTAGCTCCTTTCGATAAGTAAGAGTGTCGAACCCAACGAGGAGCAGAAGGAAATGACAAGTAGTTTTCAGTAAGGTAATGTATGCAAGTGCTGAAATTGTAAGTAACAGAGTAGTTTGATAGCAAGATAATTTGTAATGGGAAAGTAACGGTAGTAGTAACAAAAGTGCAGCAAGGTAGCCCAATCCTTTTGAGTCAAAGGACAGGCCAAAACGGTATCTTATGATAAGCAAAGCGTTCTTGAGGGTACACGAGAATTTCATCTGATCACTTTCATCATGTTGGTTTAATTCATGTTCGCTACTTTGATAATTTGATATGTGGGTGGACCGGTACTTAGGTGTTGTTCTTACTTGAACAAACCTCCTAGTTATGATTAACCCTCCCGCAAGCATCCGCAACTACGAGAAAAGTATTAAGAATAAATTCTAACCATAGCATTAAACTCTAGGATCCAATCGGTCCCTTACGGAATAGCGCATAAACTGGGGTTTAAGTTTCTGTCACTCTATTTGCAAATCCACAATGCATTCCCTTAGGACCAAATATGATGAAGTGTCATGTAGTCGATGTACACATGACACCACTAAGGGAATAACAACATACATACTATCAAAATATCGAACACATATCAAGTTCACATGATTACTTGCAACATGATTTCTCCCGTGACCTCAAGAACAAAAGTAACTACTCACAAACAATAAACATGCTCATGATCAGAGGGGTATTAATATGCATAATGGATCTGAACATATAATCTTCCACCAAATAAACCATATAGTAATCAACTACAAGATGTAATCAACACTACTAGTCACCCCCTAGCACCAATCTATAGTTCCGCTAACAAGATTGAATACAAGAGATGAACTAGGGTTTGAGATGAGATGGTGCTGGTGAAGATGTTGATGGATATTGCCCTCCCCAAGATGGGAGAGTTTTTGGTGATGATGATGATGATGATTTCCCTCTCCGGGAGGGAAGTTCCCCCGGCAGAATCGCTCCGCCGGAGGGCAAAAGTGCTCCTGCCCAAGTTTCGCCTTGAGGCGGCGGCGCTTCGTCCCAAAAGTCCTATCCTTATTTTTTCTAGGTCAAAGTGACTTATATACCAGAAGATGGGCACCGGAGGTGGGCTGAGGAGGCTACAACCCACCAGGGCGCGCCTGGGGGGGCTAGCGCGCCCAGGTGGGTTGTGCCCACCTCCCCCTCTGGTGTTTATTGGCTCCAGTGTTTCTTATATATTTCATAAAAAATCCCCATGAAGTTTCAGCTTATTTGGAGTTGTGTAGAATAGGTAGCCCGACGTAGCTTTTTTAGGTCCAGATTTCCAGCTGCCAGAATTCTCCCTCTTGATGTGTTCCTTGCAAATTATGAGAGAAAATGCATTAGAATTACTCCAAAAAGCATTATTATGTATAAAGACATTATAAATAACAGTAAGAAAACATGATGCAAAATGGACGTATCAACTCCCCCAAGCTTAGACCTCGTTTGTCCTCAAGCGAAAACCGAAATCGAAAAACATGTCCACATGCTTTGAGAGAGAGGTGTCGATAAAAACAAAATACGGACATAGAAGCATCATGTTGATTATTATAACAGCAAAAAAATTAAACATAGGACTTTTATCATAAGACTTTTATCATATACTTCTCATGAATAAGTAATAGTTCATCACACAATCGAAGTATAAAGCAAAAACTCTATTAGAAACCAACAAACTATGTTCTCAGTCAAGTTTGCAACTACAATTCATCATGTTTTCAGGAAGGGCACGTGTCGGAGCCTTTAGGCAAGTCCACATACTCAACCATCATATAGTCTTCTATGATTGCTAACACTCACCTCGTACCCATGAGCAAAACGTTTTAACCAGACACATAGAAAGATAGGGGCTTATAGTTTCGCCTCCCAACATACTCACCTCAAGGGTGATGTCAACAATAATAACGCATGCTATCTATATTCAACTGGACATATGTGCCTAGATCTTTCCTCACCACATGATGCTTGCCAAAGGAGAAAAATAAGAGGAATAGAGAGAAAAACTTTGACTCTTTGCATAAAAGTAAAAGATAGGCCCTTCGCAGAGGGAAGCAGAGGTTGCCATGCGCTTATTTGTTTGTATGCTCAATCCCTTAGTGCAAGAGAACATCACGTTGTATTGCCCCTTAAGATGACAACCTTTATTATGCAGTCTGTCACTTTTATTCTTTGTCATCCAAGTTTGTACAACGCTCAATTTTCTCTTACACTAAATGATCACACTTTTAGAAGAAATTTTTATTGCCTTTTTGCACCGATGACAACTTACTTGAGGGATCTTGCTCAATCCCTAGGTAGGTATGGTGGACACTTGAAAAAGATTTGGGTTTAAGGGTTTTTGGATGCACAAGTAGTATCTCTAAGTATGGAAGTTGGCTAGCAAAGATATGGGCAGGCATCACATGTTAAAAGATCTATGACAATATGACTTCTATGTGAATATAAACAAACGCTTCCTTGTCCAACATCAACAATTTTGGCATATAATATTTTGATGAGGGCTCACAGTCACAAAAGATTTCTAGGATAGTATATCTATATGTGAATCTTCCCTTCCCTTATTAATTCTTTCATGAATTGCATCATTGACTAATGTTATGTTTGTGAATCTCTAATCGAATTTTCTACTTATACTTTTCCTTATCTGGTGCCATCACCTACCATAGGATTAGTATATAATCTTATTGATTTATTTCCTTTCCTCATTTATGACCTTCCTCTTTTTCTTTCTTTAATTCTTTTCTTAATTTGCAACATGAAAGTAAAGAAAGTAAAAAACTCAAAGTAACTTTATTATATAACTTGCACACGATTACAAGGATAGATCGCTAAGCAAACTCTCAAAGAAGAAAGGATTGAACTAAACTTTATTTCATCTAAAAGCAATTGATCAAACTAAAATAAGTAAAATCAAAAAGATAGTGGGATGATACGTTATCGGGGCACCTCCCCCAAGCTTGGCGGAAGCCAGGGGGAGTGCCCATACCAGATACTCAATCTCCTTTTGGTGGTGGTGAAGGAGAGATCTTGTCCTCGGATTTCCATGGCAGTGGCATCATAAGAGGAGGAGTGAGTCTCATGGGTCCTGCAACCAACAGCCAAACTCATACCTTTAAACCTCGCCTCATATTCAAAGACTTGGTTTTGAAGATCATAGATCTGGCTTTGGAGAAAGTTGATTTGCTCATTGAGGGTGAAGATGATGTCCTTCATGGGCTTGCCATCCACCTTAAGATCACGGGAAAGGTCTGTGATCATGAGGTGATTGGCATTGAGCCCACGCTCTACCATCCCCTTGCACCGGAAGACATCTTGCTCCACAGCTTGAAGCCTGGCATCCACGGTTCCCGTCCCCTTGGGACACGGCACATCGCGGAGGTGAAGCACCCCCTCATGCATCTGGATGACCTAAGGGTGCTGCACCACTTCCCGCAAATATGGGTTGATGATGTTCTTGAAGAACTTGTCCTTGGAGGAGCTTGAAGAAGCCATGGTAGATGGGATCTGACATAAAACAGCAAGGAAAAAGAGAACAGAGGATTTCTACGTGATATGGTGATAAACAGGTTCGGGAAGTATATATAGATTTTTTATCTTGGAGGACAAGTATATGGAAGAAAAATGGAGTACGAAAGGTGTCCCAGGTGGGCACAACCGACCTGGGCGCGCCAGGCGCCTGGCGCCCCCTGGTGTCTTGTGCCCACTAGGGGACGCTTCCTGGAAGTTTCTTTATTTCTAAAATTTTAAAATATTCCAAAACTAATAAAAAATATTTTTGCGGAATTTTCGGAGTCCGTTTACTTACCGTATCACGTACCCCCTTATTTTCACGATTCTGGAGTGTTCCAGAAGGACCCTTTTATGTGCTCTTCCGGTGTCAAAGTTTGGATAATACTACTTTCAACATTAATAGGCGTACCTGAGATATAATGCTTTATTCGTTGTCCATTGACAACCTTCGGGTTAGTACCTATGAAGTTATTTATTTTGATGGCTCCAGACCGGTAAACCTCCTCGATGATGTATGGGCCTTCCCATTTCGAGAGGAGCTTTCCTGCAAAAAATCTAAAATGAGAGTTGTACAAAAGAACATATTCTCCAACTTTAAACTCATGCTTTTGAATTCTTTTGTCATGCCATCTTTTAACTTTTTCTTTGAATAACTTTGCATTTTCATAAGCTTGGGTTCTCCATTCATCTAATGAGCTTATATTAAATAACCTCTTCTCACCAGTAAGTTTGAAATCATAGTTGAGCTCTTTGATTGCCCAAAATGCTTTATGTTCTAACTCAAGAGGCAAATGACAAGCTTTTCCATAAACCATTTTATAAGGAGACGTAGCCATAGAATTTTTACAAGCTGTTCTATAAGCCCAAAGTGCACCATCTAAGTTCTTAGACCAGTTCTTCCTGGACCTATTGACAGTCTTTTGCAAAATTAATTTTATTTCTCTATTGCTAAGTTCAACTTGACCACTAGACTAAGGGTGATATGCTGATGCAATTCTATGGTTAACATCATACTTGGAAAGCATCTTACAGAAAGCACCATGAATAAAGTGTGAACCACCATCAGTCACTAAATATCTAGGGACTCCAAACCTTGGGAAATAACTCCCTTAAGCATTTTAATAGAGGTGTTGTGATTAGCACTACTGGTTCGAATAGCTTCTACCCATTTAGTAACATAACCAACAACAACCAAAATATTTGTATACACATTAGAGGAAGGAAAAGGTCCCATGTAATCAAATCCCCAAACATCAAATGGTTCAACAGCAAGTGAATAATTCATAGGCATTTCTTGACGCTTACCGATATTACCTATTCTTTGACATTCATCACAAGATACGAGGAACTTACGGGCATCCTTGAAGAGAGTAGGCCAATAAAATCCAGATTGCAATACCTTGTGAGCAGTTCTATCTCCAGCATGATGCCCTCCATAAGCCTCGGAGTGACATTTTCGTAGGATTTGTCCTTGTTCATGCTCAGGTACACAACGTCTAATAATACCATCTACTCCTTCTTTATAAAGATGTGGGTCATCCCAAAAGTAATGTCTTAAATCATAGAAGATTTTTTTTCTTTTGCTGGTATGTAAAGCTAGGTGGTAAATATTTAGCAACAATGTAATTAGCATAATAGCATACCAAGGAGTACCATTAGCAACATTTATTGCAGCTAACTGCTCATCAGGAAAACTATCATCAATAGGTAGTGGGTCATCAAGCACATTCTCAAGCCTAGACAAATTATCAGCAATGGGGTTCTCGGCTCCTTTTCTATCAATCATATGTAAATAAAATTCTTGTAACCAGAGAACCCAATGAATAAGTTTAGGTTTAGCATCTTTCTTTTCCATAAGGTATTTAATAGCAGCATGGTCTGTGTGAACAGTTACTTTGGAATTAGCAATATAAGGTCTAAATTTATCACAAGAAAACACTACTGTTAAGAATTCTTTTTCAGTAGTAGCATAATTTCTTTGAGCACTGTCTAGAGTTTTACTAGCATAATGAATAACATTCAATTTCTTATCAACTCTTTGTCCTAGAACAACACCAACAGCATAATCACTAGCATCACACATAATTTCAAAAGGCAAGTTCCAATTAGGTGGTTGAACAATAGGTGCAGATATTAAGGCTTTCTTGAGTGTTTCAAAGGCTTCTAAACAACCATCATTAAAAACAAAAGGAATATCCTTTTGCAAAAGATTAGTAAGAGGCCTAGAAATTTTAGAGAAGTCTTTGATAAATCTCCTATAAAAACCAGCATGACCTAAGAAACTACGAATACCTTTGATGTCCTTAGGACATGGCATTTTCTCAATTGCATCAACCTTAGCTTGGTCCACTTGGTCCACTTCAATACCTCTTTCAGAAATTTTATGACCCAAGACAATGCCTTCATTAACCATAAAGTGTCACTTCTCCCAATTCAAGACAAGATTTGTTTGTTCACATCTCTGCAAAACTCGCTCAAGATTGCTTAAACAATCATCAAAATACTTCCCATAAACAGAAAAGTCATCCATGAAAACCTCAATAATCTTTTCACAAAAGTCAGAGAATATAGCAGGCATACATCTTTGAAAGGTAGCAGGTGCATTACATAAGCCAAAAGGCATACGTCTATAAGCATAAGTTCCAAAGCCACAAGTAAAAGTAGTCTTTTCTTGATCAGGTTGAGAAACAGGTATTTGTGAAAAGCTAGAGTATCCATCTAGCAAGCAAAAGTGTGTGTGCTTAGATAATCTTTCAAGCATTTGATCAATAAAAGGCAAGGGGTAATGATCTTTTCTAGTTGCTTTGTTTAATTTTCTATAATCAATTACCATACTATAGCCTATAACAATTCTTTGTGGAATAAGTTCATTTTTATCATTAGGAACAATAGTAATACCTCCTTTCTTAGGGACACAATGAACAGGACTTACCCATCTACTATCAGCTATAGGATAGATTATACCTGCTTCCAGAAGTTTTAATATTTCCGTTCTTACCACTTCCTTCATTTTTGGATTCAACCGACGTTGGTGATCAACAGCGAGTTTAGCATCAGGTTCCATATTAATTTTGTGCTAACATAGAGTGGGACTAATGCCCTTTAAATCATCAAGAGTATATCCAATAGCAGCCTGGTGCTTCCTTAGAACTTTCAATAATCTTTCTTCTTCATGTTCTGAAAGGTTAGCATTAATAATAACATGATATATCTTCTTTTCATCGAGATAAGCATATTTCAAAGTGTCTGGAAATTGTTTTAATTCAAACACAGGATCACCTTTAGGTGGAGGAGGACCTCCCATAGTTTCAATAGGCAAATTATGTTTAAGTAGAGGACGTTGTTCAAAGAAAACCTTATCTATTTCATTTCTTTCATGCATATGTAAATCATTTTCATGGTCTAGCAAATATTGTACTAAAGGATCAGTAGGTGGAATAGCAATAGACGCAAGACCAATTAATTCATCCTTACTAGGCAATTCTTTTTCATGATGATTTCTACTAAACTTGGAAAAATTAAACTCATGAGACTCATCACCAAAGTTAACACCCACAGTTTGTTTCTCGCAACCTATCTTAGCATTAACTGTGTTCAAGAAAGGTCTACCAAATATAATGGGACATAAGTCATCTTGCGGCTACCAAGAACAAGAAAATCTATAGGATATTTTATTTTCCCACACAAGACTTCAACATCTCTAATAATCCCACAAGGTGATATGGTGTCTCTATTAGCAAGTTTAATAGTAACATCTATGTTTTCTCACTTAGCAGGTGATATGTCTTTCATGATTTCTTCATATAATGTGTAAGGAATAGCACTCACACTAGCACCCATGTCACGTAAACCATGATAACCGTGATCTCCTATTTTAATTGAAATAACAGGCATGCCAACAACAGGTATATGTTTATTTCTTTTATTAGGTTTAGCAATTCTACCAGCTTCTTCACATAAGTAAATAACATGCCCATCCATATCTTCTTCCAAGAGATCTCTAACCATAGCAATGCTAGGTTCTACTTTAATTTGTTCATCAAGTTTAGGTGTTCTAACATAGCTTTTGTTAACCATAGTTGAAACTTTAGCATGCTCATTTATCCTAACAGGAAAAGGGGGTTTCTCAATATAAGCAGAAGGAACAACTGGATCAACATTATAAAGTATAGTTTCTTCTTTAACTGGTATTGGTTCTTTAATTTATTCTTTAATAGGTGGGTGATATTTAAGCCACTTCTCCATAGGGAGTTCAACATGAGTAGCAAATGATTCACAAAAGGAGGCTACTATCTCAGAGTCAAGTCCATATTTAGTGCTAAACTTTTGACAAGCATCGGTATCCATAAAAGATTTAACACAATCATACTTTAAGTTTAATACCTGCTCTTTACCTTCATCGAGTTCCCAATCTTCAGAGTTGCGTTTAATTCTTTCCAAAAGATACCATCATAATGCAATAGTCTTCTTCATAAATGAACCAGCACAAGATGTATCAAGCATGGTTTGATCATTACGAGAAAGCCGAGCATAAAAATTCTGGATAATAATTTCTCTTGAGAGCTCATGATTGGGGCATGAATATAACATTGACATAAGCCTCCCCCAAGCTATAGCAATACTTTCTCCTTCACGAGGCCAAAAATTATATATATAATTCCAATCACGATGAAATAGATGCATAGGATAATTTTTTTGGTGAAACTCCAATTTCAAACGATTCCAATTCCATGATCCAATATCATCGCATAGCCTATACCATGTCAATGCTTTTCCCTTCAAAGATAAAGGGAAAACCTTTCTCATCACCTCATCTCCGGGTAAACCTACAAGCTTAAACGGTCCAAAAATTTGTTCCACATATATCAAGTGCATATCAGGATGTTCGGTTCCATCTCCTGCATAAGGATTAGCTAGCAATTGTTCTATCATACCCGAAGGAATTTCATATTCAATATTTTTAGTAGGTGCAGTAGGTTGAGGGGTAGCTAATTGTGGTTCCGGATGAGGTGAAGATACCCCAAACAAACCACTCAAAGGATTGTTTTCCATAGTAACAAGTGACAATAAATTTCAGCACACTATATAAATGTTTCCTTACCGAATTCCACTTACCAAAGGCGCTTCACTCCCCGGCAACGGTGCCAGAAAATAGCCTTGATGACCCACAAGTATAGGGTATCAATTGTAGCTCTTTTCGATAAGTAAGAGTGTCGAACCCAACGAGGAGCAGGAGGAAATGACAAGTAGTTTTCAGCAAGGTAATGTCTGCAAGTGCTGAAATTGTAAGTAATGGAGTAGTTTGATAACAAGATAGTTTGTAACGAGCAAGTAATGGTAGTAGTAACAAAAGTGCAGCAAGGTAACCCAATCCTTTTGAGGTAAAGGACAGGCCAAAACGGTCTCTTATGATAAGCAAAGCGTTCTTGAGGGTACACGGGAATTTCATCTAGTCACTTTCATCAGGTTGGTTTAATTCGTGTTCGCTACTTTGATAATTTGATATGTGGGTGGACCAGTGCTTAGGTGTTGTTCTTACTTGAACAAACCTCCTACTTATGATTAACCCACCCGCAAGCATCCACAACCACGAGAAAAGTATTAAGAATAAATTCTAACCATAGCATCAAACTCTAGGATCCAATCGGTCCCTTACGGAATAGCGCATAAACTGGGGTTTAAGTTTCTGTCACTCTCGCAACCCATCATCTATTTGCTACTCCACAATGCATTCCCTTAGGCCCAAATATGGTGAAGTGTCATGTAGTCGACGTTCACATAACACCACTAAGGGAATAACAACATACATACTATCAAAATATCGAACACATATCAAGTTCACATGATTACTTGCAACATGATTTCTCCCATGACCTCAAGAACAAAAGTAACTACTCACAAACAATAAACATGCTCATTATCAGAGGGGTATTAATATGCATAATGAATCTGAACATATAATCTTCCACCAAATAAACCATATAGTAATCAACTACAAGATGTAACCAAAACTAATAGTCACCCCCTAGCACCAATCTATAGTTCCGGTAACAAGATTGAATACAAGAGATGAACTAGGGTTTGAGATGAGATGGTGCTGGTGAAGATGTTGATGGATATTGCCCTCCCCAAGATGGAAGAGTTGTTGGTGATGATGATGACGATGATTTCCCCCTCCGGGAGGGAAGTTCCCCCGACAGAATCGCTCCGCCAGAGGGCAAAAGTGCTCCTGCCCAAGTTCCGCCTCGAGGCAGTGGTGCTTCGTCCCGAAAGTCCTCTCCTTATTTTTTTTTCTAGGTCAAAATGACTTATATACCAGAAGATGGGCACCGGAGGTGGGGCGAGGAGGCCACAACCCACCAGGGTGCGCCTGGGGGCCTGGCGCACCCAGGTGGGTTGTGCCCACCTGGTGGCCCCCCTATGGTGTTTATTGGCTCCAGTATTTCTTATATATTCCATAAAAAATCCCCGTGAAGTTTCAGCTTATTTGGAGTTGTGTAGAATAGGTAGCATGACGTAGCTTTTTTAGGTCCAGATTTCCAGCTGCCAGAATTCTCCCTCTTGATGTGTTCCTTGCAAATTATGAGAGAAAATGCATTAGAATTACTCCAAAAAGCATTATTATGGATAAAGACATTATAAATAATAGTAATAAAACATGATGCAGAATGGATGTATCACTGCTCGCCATACTGCTGCAATACAGCATGCATGTGGAGATGAGGCCTAGTCTATTCCGAGGACAATAGCAACTGCTGGGAGCATGCTACGTCAGACGGCAGCTTCGTCAGCGTCTACGGTCACTGGAGCATCACCGTTTGTTGCAAGTCAGTGGCGAGTCGCGCGCCACGAACACCGCAGGCAAGCAGGGGCGGCGATGCTAGCTAGCGGCCCGCGTGGGACGCAAAGAGTAGCAAACCAATAGGCCTTGTTTGACTAATCGAACGGCTGGGCGGGGTGTATTGTACGGTTAAGAAGGCGGATGATTTTCTCAACTTTTCAACTGGCTGATCCGTAGCACTGGCCATTCTCAGTCCTTTGGCTTGTTGTCACAGCACACCCGATTGATCTCTTTCAGCTCATAGTTGAGACTCAAGAAGTCGAACTGATTCAGACAGCGAGTTCGAAGAGTTTGTGCCAGTGGTAGTGACCAGTAACTCGAACATACTACATCACGACAGGACTTTGGGGTTGTCTCACTGTATTCAATATAGTTTTCCTTATCTATTTTATCAGCTTTGTTGGAGACCAACAAGTCTGTCTCACTATCTTGAACCTTATCTGCATTACTTCCATTACCATTGCTTAATGGGGTACTCTTCTCCAATACTCTTTCAGCATTCTAAAAAAGATACAAACAGACACATAACCGATTTAGCATGTAGTATATGAAACTCATTTTGGTGAACCAGTTTAGTAGTAAGGTGGACATGATTAAGATAACAAGTCTTTTATTGTAGAGTAGTACATAATAAAAGCATCAAGCAAACATATATCTATGTGCTATGGTCACTGCATTGTCTTGCCAAATCAAAATAGAGACATAGTTCAAATCATATCAGTTCAAGATAAAACAACATTGAAAGAATATAAATGTGGGAAACTACACAACACCACAAGATTTCAGATGGGTACCACGGGTATACATGTACAACAAACAAAACTATTGGTTGTGTTTTGATGCTACTAATGTGCATGATATGAGAAGACAACTATCTACACAATCGAAATTGAAATCAACATAGAGCAATTTAGAACAGCAAACTATTTAAAGAAGGGACAATTACATTTATGCCCCTAATTTGTGCCCACTCTCAGATTTACCCCTAAAAACCATGTGCTCAAATTTGCCCCTCCTCTGTTAAGGACGCTTATAGAAATGCCCTTCCGTACATTTTCCGTCTAGTCAAAGGCCTTTGACCACTAAACGGGTAAATCAGAGTAGGTAGTTCGAGTTAGCGGCTAAAATGCAAATGGCCTATTAAAGAAACATGTTTAAACATACATGTTGTGTCATTGGAGTTTCAATTGGATCCTTCAATTTTAAAACTAGTTGGTATGGGTAAATACAAGAGCAAAGCAGTATGCAACATAGCTATGGAATCTTACCTGAGAACAGTTGTTCTTCATGTTTAAGTATTTGTTCTACAAGAACAGAGTACAGTAAGACGCAGACATATAGTACTTCAAAATTAAATATGATCTCATAGAGTCTACTAGATTCTTGGGTCTGGACTAGTACAAAACAAGGTGTTCCCAGACATCATCCCATAAATGTGTCTCTGAAGAAAGTAAGGGAATTTGATGATTTTCCTTGCCGGTGAAGTACCTTTTCTTTAGGTAATTATGATACTGCCACAAAGCATTATTGGAGATAACCATTCTCTATAGAGAAAAATGGGAACATTTGTTGTGTTATAACCAGCATGGGGTAGAAATTATGGGACAAAGCAAAGCAATTGCCATGAATAACATTACATACACATAACTCTTGGAGGAACATCTGCAACTGGCTTTTTCCTTCATCTTCAGTATAATATTTTCATGATGGGAAGATATGCACGTAGGATTTAACAACATCAAATGTGATAAATGTTAAACTACGAATGAATCATTATGCTTTGTGCATAGGAATAGGTGTACTAACTGATGGAGTTGGGGTTCTCTGTGGTAGTCCTGGCACATTGGGCACTGGAGCTGCCTACTGCTCTTGTTTGGGAGCTCTGTGGTGGAGATGGTACTGTGTCAACTGGGACTGGGTCACTATCTGCTAGGGTTGGGGTTAGATTGGTTGAAGCTGGTTCTCTGTCCATCGGAGTAGGGGTACAATCTGCAAGAGTCTGGGTTATGTATGGTAAGGATGGTTCTTGTGCAAGTACAACCAGGGTGCTATCTCCATTGACAGGTAGCACTATTTTATTTGAAGTGAAGGAAATATGCCCTAGAGGCAATAATAAAGTTGTTATTTTATATTTCCTTATTCATGATAAAGGTTTATTGTTCATGCTAGAATTGTATTGATCAGAAACCTAGATACATGTGTGAATACATAAACAAACATCGTGTCCCTAGTGAGCCTCTACTTGACTAGCTCGTTACCAAAGATGGTTAAGGTTTCCTAACCATGGACATGATTTGTCATTTGATAACGGGATCACATCATTAGGAGAATGATGTGATGGATAAGACCCACCCGTTATCTTAGCATAATGATCGTTTAGTTTTATTGCTATTGCTTTCTTCATGTCAAATACATATTCCTTCGACTATGAGATTATGCAACTCCCGGATACCGAAGAAATGCCTTGTGTGCTATCAAATGTCACAACGTAACTGGGTGATTATAAAGATGCTCTACAGGTATCTCCGAAGGTGTTTGTTGAGTTGGCATAGATCGAGATTAGGATTTGTCACTCCGAGTATCGGAGAGGTATCTCTAGGCCCTCTCGGTAATACACATCATAAGCTTGCAAGCAAACGACTAAGGAGTTAGTCACGAAGTGATGTATTATGGAACGAGTAAAGAGACTTGCCGGTAACGAGATTGAACTAGGTATGAAGATACCGATGAACAAATCTCGGGTAAGTAACATACCCATGGACAAAGGGAATTACGTATGTTGTCATAACAGTTTGACCGATAAAGATCTTTGTACAATATGTAGGAGCCAGTATGGGCATCCAGGTTCCGCTATTGGTTATTGACCGAAGAGGTGTCTCGGTCATGTCTGCATAGTTCTCGAACTCGTAGGGTCTGCACGCTTAATGTTCGATGACGATATAGTATTATATGAGTTGTGTGATTTGGTGACCGAAAGTTGTTCGGAGTCCCGGATGAGATCACGGATACGACGAGGAGTCCTGAAATGGTCGAGAGGTAAAGATTGATATATAGGACGATGGTATTCGGACACTGGAAGTGTTCCAGAGGGTACCAAGTACTTATTGGGTCACCGGAAAGGAGTTTCGGGCACCCCCGTCAAAGATATGGGCCTTATGGGCCAAGTGAGGGAACACACCAGCCCTGGTGCGCTCCTATAGAGGACAGCCCTATGAGGAGGAGAAGGAAAGAGGGAAGGTCAAGGAAAGTGTGGATTAGGATTCCTACTTCCTTCCCTCTCCCCCGTCTTTCCTTCCACCTCGGTTATATATGGCAGGGGGCGCGCGGCTTGGGAGGAACTCCAAGTAGGATTCCTCCTACTTGGTGCCTCCTATGGCTGCTCCTCCCTCCCTCACACCTATACATATGAGGAGGAGGGCGCCTAGCACATACCAGACAATTGCCTAGCCGTGTGCGGCACCCCCTCCGCAGTTTACACCCTTGGTCATATCTTCGTGGTGCTTAGGCGAAGCCCTGCGAGGATCACTTCACCATCACCGTCACCACGCCGCCGTGCTGATGGAACTCATCTACTACCTCAACACCTTGCTGGATCAAGAAGGTGAGGGACGTCACCGAGTTGAATGTGTGCAAAACTCGGAGGTGTTGTGCATTCGGTACTTGATCAGTCGTAGCTAGAAGAAGTTCGCTACATCAACCGCGTTATCAAACGCTTCTGCTTAAGGTCTATGAGGGTACGTAGACACACTCTCCCCCTCATTGCTATGCATATCCATGGATAGATCATTGCGTGTGCGAAGAATTTTTTTTGTTTTCCATGCAATGATTCCCAACAGTGGTATCAGAGCCAGGTCTATGCGTAGAGGATATGCACGAGTAGAACACAAAGAGTTGTGGGCGGTGATAGTCATACTGCTTACCACCAACGTCTTATTTAGATTCGACGGTATTGTGGATGAAGCGGCCCGGACCAACCTTACATGTCCACGTACATGAGATCGGTTCCACCAACAGACATGCAAGTAGTTTTGCATAAAGGTGGCTGGCGGGTGTCTGTTTCTCCTACTTTAGTTGAATCGAATTTGACTATGGTCAGTCCTTGAAGAATGTTAAAACAACAAACTTGACGAAACACCATTGTGGTTTGATGCGTATGTAAGGACGGTTCTTGCTAGAAGCCCGTACCAGCCACGTAAAACTTGCAACAACAAAGTAGAGGACGTCTAACTTGTTTTTGCAGGTTATGTTGTGATGTGATATGGTCAAGACATGATGAGATATACTTTATTGTATGAGATAATCATGTTTTGTAAGATATCTGGCAACTGGCAGGAGCCACATGGTTGTCTCTTTATTGTATGAAATGCATACGCCATGTAATTGATTTACTTTATCGCTATGAGTTAGCAATAGCTGTAGAAGCAATAGTTGGCGAGATGACCACGACGCAACGATGGAGATCAAGGTGTCGAGCTGGTGACAATGGAGATCATGACGATGCTTTGGAGATGGAGATCAAAATCATGGATGATGATGGCCATATCATGTCACATATTTTGATTGCATGTGGTGTTTATCTTTTATGCATCTTATTTTGCTTAGTATGGCGGTAGCATTATAAGATGATCCCTTCACTAAATTTCAAGATAAAAGTGTTGTCCCTAAGTATGCACTGTTGCGATAGTTCATCGTGTTGAGACACCACATGATGATCGGGTGTGATAGACTCTACATTCACATACAACGGGTGCAAGACAGTTTTGCACATGCGGAATACTTGGCTTAAACTTGACGAGTCTAGCATGTAAAGACATGGCCTTGGAACACTGGAGACCAAAAGGTCGAACATGAGTCATATAGTAGATATGATCAACATAGAGATGTTCACCATTGATGACTACCCCATCTCACGTGATGATCGGACATGGGTTAGTTGATATGGATCATGTATCACTTAGACAACTTGAGGGATGTTGATTTAAATGGGAGTTCATTAGTTATTTAATTGAACTTAATTTATCATGAACTTAGTCTTGATAGTATTTGCAAATCTATGTTGTAGATCAATAGCTCGCGATATAGCTCCCTTATTTTTGATATGTTCCTAGAGAAAAATAAGTTGAAATATGATAGTAGCAATGATGCGGATTGGGTCCGTGATATGAGGATTATCCTCATTGCTGCACAGAAGAATTATGTCCTTGATGCACCGCTAGGTGACAGGCCTATTGCAGGAGCAGAAGCAAACGTTATGAGCGTTTGGCAAGCCCGGTATGATAACTACTTAATAGTTTAGTGCACCATGCTTTACGGCTTAGAACCGGGACTTCAAAAACGTTTTGAACACCACGGAGTATATGAGATGTTCCAAGGGCTGAAATTGGTATTTCAGACTCATGCCCGTGTCGAGAGGTATGAGACCTCTAACAAGTACTTTACCTACAAGATGGAGGAGAATACCAGTGAGCATGTCCTTAGAATGTCTGGGTACTACAATCGCTTGAATCAAGTGGGACTTAATCTTCCAGATAAGATAGTGATTAACAAAGTTCTCTAGTCACTATAACCAAGCTACTAGAACTTCATGATGAACTATAATATTCAAGGGATGACGAAAATGATTCATGAGCTCTTCGCAATATTGAAATCGGTGAATGTAGAAATCAAGAAAGAGCATCAACTGTTGATGGTAAACAAGACCACTAGTTTCAAGAAAAAGGGCAAGGGAAAGCAAAGGGAACTTCAAGAAGAATGGCAAGCAAGTTTTCGCTCTCATGAAGAAGCCTAAAGCTGGACCCAAGCCTGAAACTGAGTGCCTCTACTGCAAAGGAAATGGTCACTGTAAGCGGAATTGCCCTGAATAATTAGCGAATAAGAAGGATAGCAAAGTGAACAAAGGTATATTTGATATACATGTTATTGATGTGTACCTTACTAGTATTTGTAGTAGCCCCTAGGTATTTGATACAGTTCGGTTGCTAAGATTAGTAACTCGAAACAGGAGTTGCAAAATGAACATATACTAGTTAAGGGCGAGGTGATGATGTCTACTACGCAACTTTATTCTTGTAGACACGTGTTGGGCCTCCAAGCGCAGAGTTTTGTAGGACAGTAGCAATTTTGCCTCAAGTGGATGACCTAAGGTTTATCAATCCGTGAGAGGTGTAGGATGAAGACGGTCTCTCTCAAACGACCCTGCAACCAAATACAAGAAATCTCTTGTGTCCCCAACACACCCAATACAATGGCAAATTGTATAGATGCACTACTTCGACGAAGAGATGATGATAAAAGTGCAATATTGATGGTAGAAATATATTTTTATAATCTGAGTAAATAAAAATAGAAAGGTAGAGAATAGTAAACGGGCACAAAAACGGTATTACACGATGCTTGAAAATAAGGCCTAGGGTTCGTACTTTCACTAGTGCAACCTCTCAACAATGCTAATATGATTGGATCATATAACCATCCCTCAACGTGCAACGAAGAATCACTCCAAAGTTCCTATCTAGTGGAGAACATAATACGGAATTGTTTGTAGGGTACAAAACCACCTCAAAGCTATTCTTTCCCATCAATCCATCCTAGAGTTCGTACTAAAATAACACGAAGCTATTCTTTCCGGTCGATCTAACCAAGAGTTTGTACTAAAATAACACCAAAGCAAATTCAGATTCATAATATTCAATCCAACACAAAGAACTTCAAAGAGTGCCCCAAGATTTCTACCGGAGAAACAAAGACAAGAACGTGCATCAACCCCTATGCATAGATTACCCCAATGTCACCTCGGGCATCCGTGAGTTGAGTGCCAAAACATATATCAAGTGAATCAATACGATACCCCATTGTCACCATGATTATTTAATTGTAGGACATATATCAAGTGTTCTCAAATCCATAAAAGTATTCAATCCGATAACAACGAAATCTCAAAGGGAAAAACTCAATTCATCACAACAAGATAGAGAGGGGAAAACACCATATGATCCGAATATATTAACAAAGCCCGCGATACATCAAGATCGTGACATCTCAAGAACATGAGAGAGAGAGAGATTAAACACATAACTACTGGTACAAACCCTCAGCCCCGAGGGTGGACTACTCCTACCTCATCGTGGTGGCCGTCGGGATGATGAAGATGACCACCGGAGATGATTCCCCCCTCCGGAGGGTGCCAGAACGGGATCTAGATTGGTTTTCGGTGGCTACAGAGCCTTGCAGCGGCGGAAATTCTGATCTAGGTTAACCCCCAGGGTTTCTGGAATTTTTGGGAATTTATAGGGTAAAGAGGGGGCGCGGGAGGCCACCGAGGTGGGCATAACCCACCTAGGAGCACCTGGGCCCCAAGGCCCGCTCTGGTGGGTTGTGCCCCCCTCGGGGCTCCCCCAGGTGCTTCTCTGGCCCATCCCGGGTGTTTTGGTCCATAAAAAATCTCCAACAAGTTTCACGGTGTTTGGACTCCGATTAATATTGATTTCCTGCGATGTAAAAAACAAGCAAAAAATAGCAACTGGCACTGGGCACTGGATCAATAGGTTAGTCCCAAAAAATGATATAAAGTTTCTATAAAATGATTGTAAAACATCCAAGAATGATAATATAATGACATGAATACTTCATAAATTATAGATACGTTGGAGACGTATCAACATCCCCAAGATTAATTCCAACTCATCCTCGAGTAGGTAAATGATAAAAGAAATAATTTATGAGGTGTGAATGCTAGCAAAGTGCACAAGTTTGATCAATGAAAATTTCAATCACTTTTCCTAGCATCATAACAACAATTCTTTCTTATAAAATTCTCATGTTAAAGTAGCAACTGTCGGATTTCTGGTTCCGGCAGACCCTTGAGGTTCGAACACTGGGGTGCGCGCGGAGATCTCTCCCCTACCGATCTACGTCCGATCCTCTCGTGCGAACTAAGATGAAAATGATGAACAACACAAGAGACACGAGGTTTATACTGGTTCGGGCCACCGTTGTGGTGTAATACCCTACTCCAGTGTGTGGTGTGGTGGATTGCCTCAAGGGCTTATGATGAATAGTACAAGGGAATAACAGCCTCGCGAGAGGTGTTCTTGAGCTGGTGAGATGAACTGCTAGGGTGAGTTCCGTCGTCTCTCTCTCTCTCTCTGCTAGGGTTCTACCAGATCTCTCTCTCTCCTCCTGAGTCTCCCCCTTGGGTGTCTAGATGTCCCTACTCTGTGGTGGCTAGCTCTATTTATAGAGGCCCTGGGCCTCTCCCCGAATAATTGAGCGGGAAGGGCGCCAACAATTGGCCATTTTGAAGGGGAACATCTAGTACAAGTTATCCTGACCAAAGGTGGTCTTCGGCTGCCAAAAGCACTGGTGATGACGCCGCCTTGGGCTCCACGGTGTCCTCCGTCCTGCCGCTCTGCTGGTCTTGGTCTCGTTGCACCGGAATGGCAACCTTTGCCTGATGCCTTGGCCTGTGCTTTCCCCCTTTGCACCGAAGGAGAAACAAGGACACTGCGCAGGCCGGCGCCCACCTGGCGCCCTCCTGGCCTTGATCGTCATGGCTTGCGTCACGGGATCCTCGCGAGGTACCCTTGCCTTGATCTCTCCACCTCCTCGCGAGCCTGCCTGATGAGGCCGCTCTTGAGGAAGCTTCCTGTCGTCTGCCCCACGGGGCTTGGCCCCTCGCGAGGGTCTTGAGCTTGAGCTGATGAAGATGGGCTGCGCTGGGCCCCCACCTGAGCCACGCCGCAGGCCACAGGCAGGCAAGTCTGGGGACCCCCGTTCCCAGAACGCCGATAGTAGCCCCCGGGCCCAAGGCGCGCGCGTGCTTGGCTTAGCGGAGAAGCGAAGGGGCAAGCGCGAAGCACCATGGGCCCTAACAGCCTGCGGCCTTGGGCGCCGCATGGCGGTTGATTGGACGTGGGCGTCTGTGCCTCCCACGACGCCTCGGCAACCGCACGACTCGACGAGTCCCTGCATGCAGAGATATGGGTCATGATTACCTGAGGTCATGGTGCTCGGCGGTTGACCTTCCCCGGCTATAAGTACGGGGCTGGGAGAGCTCCGCCAGTTCACCCCTTTCCGTTACTCCTCCTCTTCTTCTTCCTCATCCTTGCTTCCTCTTGCACCAATGGCACCAATCCGCCGGTTTTCAGCTGAGGAGAAGGGAAAGGCCCCTAGAGAGGGTCCTGACCCCCTCCTGCCGAAGAAGCGGCCAATCCTCTGTCACCGGGACGAAGGCGCCTGGCAGGTCGTGTCGAGGCCGTGGTACGAGCGGCCGCCGCCTGGGTTTCTGCTGCCCTTGTACGCCCGCGTCGTAGGCCCCAGGGTGGAGGGCGCCGAGCAACACCAACAGCGTCGCCGCCGACACCGGCGAGTCACAATGGTGCGCGCCGTCCCCCCTGGAGTCCACGCGGAGCTCTCCTCTCACGAGCTTGTGCTCCACGCCGCCATGCCTCCAACTTCGTGGATCCGCCTTCCTCCCTCCTTTGCCTTCGAGATGCCGCCGAGCGGGGGCCTAGAGCTCTGGCTGCAGCACACCAACTGTGGCACCCATGCAACCGAAGCGGAGGTCGCGGTCGTCGCTCCGGGCACGGTCTTCATGACCCGGGGCTGGGGTGAGATTGCCCGGGTCTGTCGCGCGCACGGCGCCTTGGTGATCCATCTTAAATACGACGGCGCCTCCTTGATGTTCTTCAAGGTCTTTGATGCAGAAGGACGCCGGCTGGAATGCTGCCCTAAGGGAAGCGGCAGTGGTGATGAACTGGCGAGGACCAGCCCCGCCCGTTGGTCCTCATGCAGCTCCTCAGGCAGTAGCGGAGGGGCTGAGGGCTTCAGCGGCTCCCCCGAACTCCTCGCGACCCCGGCGACGAACGACGACAGCTACGAGCCTCCGAGCTCGCGCCGCGCTGGGAGTGGGGCAGCTGCATCGGGCCGCCAGTGCCACTGATCTAGATGGGATTGGCGCCGTCACCGGGCAGCCCACTGTTGATGATGGCGTCGCTTGGGGAGGTGCTAGCAAGTAGCATTCCTTAGGGTTAGCACCTTTTGTTCCCTGCGAGGAATTAAAGCAACACCCCGTGGGGGCATGTAAGGCGTCTGTCGTGCCTTCTATAAATACTATATCCTTAATATGAATTGGCGTGAGGTGTTCGTTCTGTTCCGGCTGAGCTCCCCCTTTCTATCCTCGTGAGGACTTGGCGCTCTACGCTGATAGGTCCCAGTCCCCAGGCAAGCTTCAGCCGTCGCTGGTATGCCAGGTCGCGATGTCGTGGTCAAGGCCAGGAGGTGAGCGGCCCGAGGTCCGGTAAGAGCCCCCGAGTCGCGATGCTCGGGAGGTCCCCTTTAGCGCTCAAGCAGTCCTTACTGGGCGAGAAAGGAAGGTAGCGTCGCTGTGACAGAGTTGCATTGGGCGGGGATTTAGCGCTGCGTTGGTCTAGCTCTCGCGAGGGCGCGACTTATCTTGTGCGTCTGATGTAGTTCCTCGGAGAGGCACCCGGCCCGAGAGGCGGTGGCCGAGGTACTGCTGGGTGAGGCCCTCGCGAGCTTCTTCCCACTCCCCCACACTTTCCTTAATGCTCTATGTTCTCAGGTCCCGGCCCTCGAGCGAGCTCAGCCGCCACTAGTATGACAGGTCGCGATGCCGTGGGTCAAGGCCAGGGGTGAGGGCTGGAGAGCCAGTAAGAGCCCATGAGTCGCGATGCTCAGGCGCCCCCCTTTTAACGTGCAAGTGGTCCGTGCCGACGAGTGGGAGAGAAAGCTCACGATGCCCCCAACGTTGCTCCTGGAGTAGGTCCTGCACACCAATCATGAGGAGAAACAAGGCCAGTCGTTACGATCGCCGGCCAACCCATGGTCACTCCAAGGGAGCGGTCAGTGCACTGAGGGCCTGGTGAGGTGGCGCCGTGCGGGGCTGCCGCGGTCAAAGCTCGACCACTCAGGTTTATCAACGCTGCAGGGATGGACCCGTGCGCACGCACCGTGCCAGAGCGAGCGGCTCTCCAGATAGGCGTCGATCGAGCAGGTGATTAGGTTAGGTATGTTAAGCACATAGGAAATCCAATTTCAAGCAAGCGAAGGTAAAAGCAACCGCCGCTGGGTCGGTCCCGAGTGGCGTGGGGATGATGCAGCCCGAGGGGCGCCCCCAACAAGGTAAGTAAAGAGCATAACCAAAATGGATACATGCCGCGGGGACGGGCCCACGCGGCCTGGGAATGGTGCAGCCCTGTGGGCGCTCCCAGCTGAAAGTAGAACTCTGAAAGATGTCACCTGGTGCTGTTGAAGATGAAGTGATGCTGAGGAAGTGAGCGATGCGCGGTGACATCGGCCCTCATGAGCCCCCAGGCCCAAGGGCCTCAGGAGGCTCCGGTGGCACGTGCAGGTCTTCGGGGACCATCGCCACCTCCGCCAGGACCACGCGATGCCTGCCCTCCTGAGCCTCCAGAATGCTCCTCGACAGGCGCTGATGTGCGGCGACCACGCTCGGCAGGCCGAAGGGCATGCGAATGTAGCTGTGAGGTGGTCCCTCGCAGCTCCCTACAGCCGAAGGCCATAGGCGCTCCTGGGACGCAGCTCGGTTGAGCCCTGGTACGTCGACGCAGGCGCGTAGTCCTCCATCCTCGCCTAGGTGTGGGGCCACGGCAGGTAAGCGGCGGCTACCGCGCATGACTCTGGACTCTTGTAGCTCATGGGTGTTCCTTATGATGAACTCCTGAGGGTTTGGTCTCCTTTGACTTGTACCTTCCTGAGGGAAGCGTGCTTGAAAGCACCCCTCCAAGTGGTGCTCGAGTGCCTCGCCCACGACCTTGGCAAGGTTGGCGGCTCTCCAAGAGAGAGCCCCCGAGCCCTGCCTGAGGAGGGCGCCGGGCGCGCCTTCCTATGTGCGAGAGGGTGGCGCTCCCCAGTCGGGCGCGAATCCTGACACGGTACCTCCGGAGGTGCCTGCCTCCTTGTGGCTCGGGCCAGGTGAGGTCTTCTTCTTCTTGAGGGTCGCCTCGGGAGGCCTCCCGCTCCTGTGATCTGGGTCTTTGATTGCTACGGCTTGGAACGCATGCTCAAGCAAGCACACTGCGTCCCTTTCTTCACAAGGTACGGTGATGACTCCACCGCTTCCTGGCATCTTGAGGACATTGTAACCATGGTGAGTCACTGCCATAAACTTGGCTAGGGTTGGGTACCCAAGGATGGCGTTGTACGGCAGGCGGATGTGAGCGACGTCGAAGTCGATGAGCTCGGCCATAGGTTCTATAAAGTATGCCATGTTGTGTACCATACCTATTGTGTACCTTGCCATGAGTTTGGCAAGAGGGTACAATAGTGATCCAGGAGTAGATCACTGGATAGTGGTCAAAATTTATCCTTAGTTACCTAAGAGGACTAAGGAAATATTTCTCTGTTATGGAGGTGATAAAGAGTTCGTCGTAAAGGGTTACGCCGATGCAAGCTTTGACACCAATTCAGATGACTTAGAGTCTCAATCCAAATACATATTGATAGTGGGAGCAATTAGCTAGAGTAGCATCATGAAGAGCATGGTAGACATAGAAATTTGCAAATATACATACGGATTTGAATGTGACAGACCCGTTGACTAAACTTCTCTCATAAGCAAAACATGATCACACCTTAGTACTCTTTGGGTGTTAATCACATGGCAATGTGAACTAGATTATTGACTCTAGTAAATCCTTTGGGAGTTGGTGACATGGATATGTGAACTATGGGTATTAATCACATGACGATGTGAACTATTGGTGTTAAATCACATGGCGATGTGAACTAGATTATTGACTCTAGTGCAAGTGGTAGACTGAAGGAAATATGTCCTAGAGGCAATAATAAAGTTGTTATTTTATATTTACTTATTCATGATAAAGGTTTATTGTTCATGCTAGAATTGTATTGATCGGAAACCTAGATACATGTGTGAATACATAAGCAAAAATAGTTTCCCTAGTGAGCCTCTACTTGACTAGCTCATTGACCAAAGATGGTTAAGGTTTCCTAACCATGGACATGAGTTGTCATTTGATAACGGGATCACATCATTAGGAGAATGATGTGATGACAAGACCCATCCGTTAGCTTAGCATAATGATCGTTCAGTTTTATTGCTATTGCTTTCTTCATGTCAAATACATATTCCTTCGACTATGAGATTATGCAACTCCCGGATACCGAAGGAATGCCTTATGTGCTATCAAATGTCACAACGTAACTAGGTGATTATAAAGATGCTCTACAGGTATCTCCGAAGGTGTTTGTTGAGTTGGCATAGATCGAGATTAGGATTTGTCACTCCGAGTATCGGAGAGGTATCTCTGGGCCCTCTTGATAATACACATCATAAGCTTGCGAGCAAATGACTAAGTAGTTAGTCACGAGGTGATGTATAATGGAACAAGTAAAGAGACTTTCCGGTAACGAGATTGAACTAGGTATGAAGATACCGACGATCGAATCTCGGGCAAGTAACATACCGATGGACAAAGGGAATTACGTATGTTGTCATAACGGTTCGACCGATAAAGATCTTTGTAGAATATGTAGGAGCCAATATGGGAATCCAGGTTCCGCTATTGGTTATTGATTGGAGAGGTGTCTCGGTCATGTCTACATAGTTCTCGAACCCGTAGGGTCCGCACGCTTAACGTTCGATGACGATATAGTATTACATGAGTTATGTGATTTGGTGACTGAATGTTGTTCGGAGTCGCGAATGAGATCACCGACATGATGAGGAGTCTCGAAATGGTCGAGAGGTAAGTATTTATATATAGGACGATGGTATTCAGACACCGGAAGTGTTCCAGAGGGTACCGGGTACTTATCAAGTCACCGGAAAGGAGTTTCGGGCACCCCCAGTAAAGATATGGGCCTTATGGGCCAAGTGAGGGAACACGCCAGCCCTGGTGCACCCCTATACAGGCCATCCCTATGAGGAGGAGAAGGAAAGAGGGAAGGGCAAGGAAGGTGTGGATTAGGATTCCTACTTCCTTCCCTCCCCCCCCCTCTTTCCTTCCACCTCGGTTATATATGGCAGGGGGCACGGCTTGGGAGGAACTCCAAGTAGGATTCATCCTACTTGGGCGCCTCCTATGGCTGCTCCTCCCTCCCTCCCACCTATATATAGGGAGGGGCGCCTAGCACATACCAGACAAATTGCCTAGCCGTGTGTGGCGCCCCCTCCACAGTTTACACCCTTGGTCATATCTTCGTGGTGCTTAGGCGAAGCCCTGCGAGGATCAGTTCACCATCACCGTCACCACGCCGCCGTGCTGACGGAAATCATCTACTACCTCGACACCTTGCTGGATCAAGAAGGCGAGGGACGTCACCGAGCTGAACGTGTGCAGAACTCGGAGGTGTCGTGCATTCGGTACTTGATCAGTCGGAGCTAGAAGAAGTTCGACTACATCAACCACGTTGTCAAACGCTTCCGCTTACGGTCTACGAGGGTACATAGACACATTCTCCCCCTCGTTTCTATGCATCTCCATGGATAGATCATTGCGTGTGCGTAGAATTGTTTTTGTTTTCCATGCAACGATTCCCAACATGAAGACCATGTTTTTACTCTACTAGATAATTCCATCACCCCCTCCAATTCAAATTGTTGATAAACAAGAAAAGTAGTTGAATGTACAGACCTTGTATGGGAGATATATGAAATAGACAGTGAGGGAAAAAGAGGGCATAAGATAGTTCACATATATGTTGTTTAACTAAACAAGATATCATGACATAAATTCACATATATGATGTCTATATAAACAGGATAGCATGACATAATTCAAAGATATGATGACTAACTACACATGATGGCATGAGATAATTACATGATGTCTTTAGTAAACAGGTTCACATGACATAATTCACATACATCTTATCTAAGTAAACAGGATGGCATGATATCACATATGTGATTTATATACTAAGCAGATGACATTCGCATATAAGATGCCTAAACTTTGATGATGGTGTTGAATATTGTGTATATGATGTCTAAACTATGCAATGCAAGACGCAATATACATGATACGAGTAATATAACCCCACCAAGTTAGAGCATACACCTCAGGGGGTAGAACTGGTCATCTATCTCTGAATCCTCCTCTGATGAGCTATCTAGACCCAACAAGAGATTTGGTTTGACATGTAGCACTATCTGCTCTGAAGACCTTGTTTTGACTCTAGATTTTTCCATCACCCACTCAAATGGCTGATTCACAGAAAGAGTAGTTTAATGTACAAACATTGTCGATAAATGGAAATGTAATGAAAAAATAAATGGCAAGATATAATTCAAATATATGATGCCTGGCTAAACAGGATGGCATTGCATATATTTCACATATATTATGGTTGGCTAAAAAAGATGGCATTGCATAATTGACATATATGATATAGAAACTAAATAGGTGGCATTACAGAACATGTCTAGTCTAAACAGATGACATATATGATGTCAAAAGTAAAGAATGCATGGCGCCATATGCATGATATGACCAAAATCATCATGCCAAGTTAGAGAAAACACCTCGAGGGTAAATAGGAGTGGTCAACTCTCTCTGAATGCACCTCTGAACAGTTATCTTCCTCTGGGTTACAATCTGGAGGAGGGGTAGGGGGTGTGCCATTGCACCCACCATGGAGTGATGTCTACATCACATTGTATTGCCGCGCAAGACTCTTCTCTTTTTCTCTACATGTTCAACATGACTGTGTACAATAACTGACATGCATACGAAAAAATATAGTAGTGATGACCCACAAGTATAGGGGATCGGTCGTAGTCCTTTTGATAAGTAATACTATCAAATCCAACGAGGAGCAGAAGGAAATGACAAGAGGTTTTCATCAAGGTATTCTCTACAAGTAATGAAAGTAGCGGTAACATATAGTTTCGTAGCAAGGTAATTTGTAACAAGTAACAAGTAGCAATAGTAACAAAGGTGCGGCAAGGTGCACCAATCCTTTTCAAAGCAAATACAAGCCTAGAAGTTATCTTATAGTAAGCAAAGCTTTCTCGAGGACACATGGGAATTGTCATATATTCATGTTCATCATGTTTAGTTGATTCACGTTCGTTACTTTGATAATTTGATATGTGGGTGGACCAGTTCTAGGGTGTTATTCTTACTTGAAGAAGCAACCCTCTTATGATTACCCCCTCCCGCAAGCATCCACAACTACGAAAGTAGAATTAAGAAAAATTTAACCATGGCATGAAACATATGGATCCAAATCAGCCCCTTATATATGGAATAACGCATAAACTAGGGTTTAAGCTTCTGTCACTCTCGCAACCCACCTTATACTTATTAATCCACAATGTCTTCCCTTAGGCCCAATTATGGTTAAGTGTCATGTAGTCGACGTTCACATGGCACCACTAAAGGAACACAACATTCACATCATCAAAATATCAAATGAATACCAACTTCACATGATTACTTATAACAAGACTTCTCGCATGTCCTCAAGAACAAAAGTAACTACTCACAAATTATATTCATGTTCAAGATCAGAGGTGTATTGAATATGATTGAGGATCTGAACATAATATTCCACCAAATAAACCAACTAGCATCAACTACGAGATGTAATCAACACTAATAGCAACCCACATGTACCAATCTGAGTTTTTGGGACAAAGATTGAATACAAGAGATGAACTAGGGTTTGAGATGAGATTGTGTTGGGGAAGATGTTGATGAAGATTGGTCCACCCAGGATGAGAAGATCATTAGTGATGTCGATGGCTTCGATTTCCGCCTCCCGGAGGGAAGTATCCTCAGCGGAATCGCTCCATCAGAGAGTAAAAGTGCTCCTACCCAGGTTCTGCATTGAGACGGCAACGCTTCGTCCCGAAAGTGTTCTTCTGTTTTTATTATAGGGCAAATAGAATCATATAGGAGAAGATGGGCCCCAGAGGCCTGTTGCTGGAGCCACAAGCTCACCAGGTGCGCCCCCTAAGATCGCGACTCTCTGATGCCCCCCTCCTGGTATTTATTCTGTCAATATTTTTTATATATTCCAAAACAATTCTCCATAAATTTTTAGGTCATTTGGAGCTGCGGAGAATATCCAACTCTGTTGTAGCCTTTTCAGGTCCAGAATTCCATCTACCGACAAGCTCCCTCTTCATGCGGAACCTACAAATTAAGAGAGAAAAGGCATTAGTATTGCATCATAATGTGAAATAATGACCCAAAACATAATAAATAAGAGTAGGAAAACATGATGTAAAATGGACGTATCAACTCCCCCAAGTTTAGACCTCGCTTGTCCTCGAGCGAAAGCCGAACTCGATAATTATGACCACACGTTTAGACAGAGACGTGTCGATAGAACAAATTACGGATATGAAAGCATCATGATCCTTGTCATATCGGCAATATAACATCATAAAACTTCTCATAATCAAGTGATAATCCATTCACATTCCCAAGTATGAACCAAACTTCATTGAAAACTAACAAACTATGATCTCAATCATTGAAACAATTGCAATTTACCATATTTTCAGAAAGAGTCTATGTAAGAGCTATGTTTAGCAAGTTCACATACTCAACTATCAGTCTTCCATGATTGCTAACACTCACTACATATTTGTGGAGAAAAAAGTTTTAGTCAAACACATAGGAAGATGGGGATTTATAGTTTCACCTCCCAACGTATTTCTCTCAAGGATACTGTCAACATTAACCCATGATTACCAACATCCAACCGGTTATATGTGCCTGGATCTTTCCCTACCACATGATGCTTTCCAAGTGGAGAATAATTAAGAGTGGAATAGAGATGAACATTATTAACTCTTGCATAAAAGTAAATATTGAAAAGTAAAAGATAGGTCCTTCTCAGAGGGAAGCAGAGGTTGTCATGCCCTTTTTCATTTGGATGCGCAAGCTCTTAATGGAAAGGAACATCACTTTATATTTCCCCTTGTGATAGAAACCTTTATTATATAGTATGTCGCTTTTATTTCTTTTCCATCACAAGTTCATACAATCCCTTACAATAAAAGATCATAGTGCAACATAGGGGGTCATGCCCCCCAAGTTTTGCACATTTGTGATAGTTCTATGTTTTGTGCCCCACAAAATTCAGATTTTGTGTTTTGTTGCCCCCAACCAGCTTTGTCAAGCTCCGCCACTCATGCTGAACTTTAATAAGCTAAAACAGTATTATCTGTAATGAGTGTACTAGGTACAAAGGCACTCTGAACTAGAGAGATAATATCATCAAGATGGATTTTTAATCTGAATGCTATCATATTGGATATTATTTTGTAAAGAACATTACATAGACTAGTAGGCCTATATCACCGCCTCTATAGGTTTGTCAAGTTGGAAAAGGCGTTGGGAGAACTGAAGGTACGCCTGCGAGGTTCCATCTGGAGGGGGAAATCAACATGGTTTGCACAATCTGCTTTGCAGACTTCTGTCACAGTGCGCACGTGGTGGTGCCCCCCACGTGTGGGCAGGTCTTCCACCACCACTGCCTCTAAGAGGTGGTGGCGGGGCAGAGCCCATGCCGCCCGCTCTGTTGGGAAGCTCTACTGTGAATGTTGATTTGTTTTCCAAATATTTATGTAACCTTTTTTTATTTTGTGTACTTATGTCCATTTCTGATGTTGGTGGTTGAGGGAGTCCTGGATTAGGGGGTGTTCGGATAGCCGAACTATACCTTCAGCCGGACTCCTGGACTATGAAGATATAAGATTGAAGACTCCGTCCCGTGTCCGGAAGGGACTTTCCTTGGCGTGGAAGGCAAGCTTGGCGATACGGATGTTCAGATCTCCTACCATTGTAACCGACTCTATGTAACCCTAACCCTCTCCATTGTCTATATAAACCAGAGGGTTTTAGTCCGTAGGACAACACACACATCAACAATCATACCATAGGCTAGCTTCTAGGGTTTAGCCTCTCTGATCTCGTGGTAGATCTACTCTTGTACTACCCATATCATCAATATTAATCAAGCAGGACGTAGCGTTTTACCTCCATCAAGAGGGCCCGAACCTGGGTAAAACGTCGTGTCCCTTGCCTCCTGTTACCATCCGGCCTAGACGCACAGTTCGGGACCCCCTACCCGAGATCCGCCGGTTTTGACACCGACATTGGTGCTTTCATTGAGAGTTCCTCTGTGACGTCGCCGTCAGGCCCGATGGCTCCTACGATCATCAATGGCGATGCAGTCCAGGGTGAGAACTTCCTCCCCGGACAGATCTTCGTTTTTGGCGGCTTCGCACTGCGGGCCAATTCACTTGGCCATCTAGAGCAGATCGAAAGCTACGCCCCTGGCCATCAGGTCAGATTCGGAAGTTTAAACTACACTGCTGACATCCGCGGGGACTTGATCTTCGACGGATTCGAACCATTGCTGAGCGCGCCGCACCGTCACGACGAGCATGATCTAGCTCTGCCGCCAAACAGTGCCCTGGAGGCCGCACCCGCATCGGCTCCGACCCTTAGTTCAGAGCCAACCACACCGATCGAGGATGGGCGGTTGGACGCCACCTCGGGGGCTGTGATCCCAACGGCGGTTGAGCCGAACACCAGCCCCGTACTCTGCAAGGCTCGTGACTCCAAGGAGCCGTACTCCTCTCCGGACTCTGAACCCTCCGCGCCCCTGCCAGTCGAATCCGATTGGGCACCGATCATGGAGTTCACTGCCGCAGACATCTTTCAGCACTCGCCTTTCGGTGATATCCTGATGTCACTAAAGTCTCTCTCTTTATCAGGAGAGCCCTGGCCGGACTACGGTCAGCAAGGTTGGAGTACGGACGATGAAGAAATTCAAAGCCCACCCACCACCCACTTTGTAGCCACTGTCGACGACTTAACCGACATGCTCGACTACGACTCCGAAGACATCGACGGTATGGACGTCGATGAAGGAGATGATGAAGAACCAGCGCCTACTAGGCCCTGGAAAGCCACCTCGTCATATGACATATACATGGTGGACACCCCAAAAGAGGGAGAGGGCGATGGAACAGCGGAGGATGACCCCTCCAAGAAACAGCCCAAGCGCCGGCGTCAGCGGTGCCGCTCAAAATCCCGCCAACACAAAAACGGTGATTCCAGCACGGGAGATAATAATACTCCAGAGAGTGCCGAAGAAAACCCCCTCCAGCAAGGTTTAGCACAGGAGGATGGAGAAACCAGCCCTCATGAGAGAGCGGTAGACAGAGAGGTCGAGGACGATAACTATATGCGTCCCTCCGAAGACGAGGCAAGCCTCGACGACGACGAATTCGTCGTGCCAGAGGATCCCGTTGAGCAAAAGCGTTTCCAACGCAGGCTTATGGCCACGACAAGAAGCCCCAAGAAAAAATAGCAACGGCTCCAAGCTGATCAAGATTTGTTGGTTGACAGATGGACCGAAGTCCTTGCGGCCGAAGAGCATAAACTCGAACGCCCCTCCAAGAGTTACCCAAAGCGCAGGTTGATACCCCAATTAGAGGAGGAAGCACTTGATGCGGCCGAATGGCCACCTCGTGGCCGCGACAGAGAGTCCTCCCGGCCCTCCACTCAAGCTGCACCCCGTACCAAGGCACGGGAATATTCGCCGGACTTACGAAACATGTTGGAGGACAAGGCAAGGCAAACACGATCGATCTACGGATCGCGTGGGCACCCCACGGCTCGAGACGTTAACCGTCACGCCGGCCACACATTCGGCAGGGCCGAACACAGTAGACAAAGCTCATTGGAGCTACGTCATGATATCGCCCAGTACAGAGGCGCCGCACACCCACTGTGCTTTACAGACGAAATAATGGATCATCAAATCCCCGAGGGTTTCAAACCCGTAAACATCGAATCATATGATGGCACAACAGATCTTGCGGTATGGATCGAGGATTATCTCCTTCATATCCACATGGCCCGCGGCGACGATTTTCACGCCATCAAATACCTCCCACTCAAGCTTAAAGGGCCAGCTCGGCATTGGCTCAACAGCTTGCCAACAGGATCAATCAGTTGTTGGGAGGACCTGGAAGCCGCATTCCTCGACAATTTCCAGGGCACTTATGTGCGACCCTCGGACGCCGATGACCTAAGTCACGTAATCCAGCAGCCAGAGGAATCGGCCAAACAATTCTGGACACGGTTCCTAACAAAGAAAAATCAAATAGTCGACTGTCCGGACGCTGAGGCCCTAGCAGCCTTCAAGCACAATATCCGTGACGAGTGGCTGGCCCGGCACCTCGGACAGGAAAAGCCGAAATCTATGGCAGCACTCACGACACTCATGACCCGCTTTTGTGCGGGAGAAGACAGCTAGCTCGCTCGTAGCAACAATATGACCAAGAACCCTGGTAGTTCGGACACCAGGGACATTAGTGGCAGGTCGCGTCGCAACAAGCAGAAGTGCCGCATTAACGGCGACAATGCTGAGGATACGGCAGTTAATGCCGGATTCAGAGGCTCTAAATCCGGTCAGCGGAAGAAGCCATTCAAAAGGAATCCTAGGGGCCCGTCCAGCTTGGACCGAATACTCTTGTGCCAAATACATGGCACCCCCGAAAAGCCGGCCAATCACACCAACAGGGATTGTTGGGTGTTCAAGCAGGCAGGCAAGTTAAGCGCCGACAATGAAGACAAGGGGCTGCATAGCGATGACGACGAAGAGCCCCGGCCACCAAACAACAATGGACAGAAGGGTTTTCCCCCACAAGTGCGGACGGTGAACATGATATACGCCACCCACGTCCCCAAAAGGGAGCGGAAGCGCACGTTAAGGGACGTATACGCGGTAGAGCCAGTCGCCCCAAAGTTCAACCCATGGTCCTCCTACCCGATCACCTTTGATCAAAGAGACCATCCCACTAGCATCCGTCATGGCGGATTTTCTGCATTGGTTCTAGACCCAATTATTGACGGATTTCATCTCACTAGAGTCCTTATGGACGGCGGCAGCAGCCTGAAACTGCTTTACCAGGATACAGTGCGGAAAATGGGCATAGATCCCTCGAGGATTAAGCCCACCAAAACGACCTTTAAAGGCGTAATACCAGGTGTAGAGGCCAACTGCACAGGCTCAGTCACACTTGAAGTGGTCTTCGGATCTCCGGATAATTTCCGAAGCGAGGAGTTAATCTTCGACATAGTCCCGTTTCGCAGTGGCTATCACGCACTGCTCGGGCGAACCGCATTCGCTAAGTTCAATGCGGTACCGCATTACGCATACCTTAAGCTCAAGATGCCAGGCCCTCGGGGAGTAATTACGGTCAATGGAAACACCGAACGCTCCCTCCGAACAGAGGAGCACACGGCGGCCCTTGCAGCGGAAGTTCAAAGCAGCCTCTCCAAGAAGTTCTCCAGTCCGGCCACTAAACGACCAGACACCGTCAAGCGCGCCCGGAGTAACCTACAACAAGACTGCCTGGAACGATCCGAGCAGGCATAGCAATGCGGCCCCAACCCCAACCCTCGCAAAAAGGCGACGACAGTACTTCGCGTACATAACTACGCTCTAGAGATACCATGGGCACAGGGGGAGGGGCACCATCACGGCACGCCCAATACACGGCTTAAACCGTACCAGGGCTGCCGACTTTTTAATTTTCTCTTACTTTCAGGACTTCATCCTTCGGAAGGCCTGTTCGGCAGTTCAATTGCCGCACAAATGATGCAAGAACCAGGGAAACAGACAAGCCACGCCGCATTACGGAAATCCCAGGTGGTCTCTATCACGAGCAGTATACCTGTTTCGCATACTATTCCGCAGCTTGCCCCTGGAGCAGACATGATAAATAGTCCAACTTTTCGTTTATCGCATTACTTGTATCGTTCTGCTTTGATCGCAGCTATTTTTAATAAACAATGCATAGCTTTTGTCTATTTTTTGCATTATCTTTTTATAAATAAATGTTCCTTAACGACATGTTGCACCCGTACAACTTGGTATGGCCAAAATACGCCAGGGGCTTTTAGCACCCCTCAATATGGTGTGAGAAGTCCGAACACTTTCACAAGTGCGGCACCCCGAACTTATAGCACTATATGCATCGGCTCCGAATCATGTCTTGGGTCAATAGTTGGGTTTGCCCGGCTCCTATGTTTTGGTGCCTTACGTTCCGCTATATCAGCTAAGGTAGCACTAGGAGAACCACTGCGATTGTGCCCCAGTTGAGCTGGGCCGAGCACCTCAGTGGAGAAAGCTAAAACTGACTGTCATGATGAAGCGAGAGTTGGTCGCTGTTCGAGAGGTTTTTTCGAGTCCCTAAAGACTTATGCCGCTTAGGGCGAGGAGTCGGCTCTGTCCGGCCAAGGCGTGGATAGCGCCCCGAACTCGGTCTTCCGAATACTAGGGGCTTCGCCGAAATTTAAAATTATAGAATTCTATGGCTAAGTGAGAGTGTTCACACATTATAGTCCGATTGCCTCGTTCGTTGGGCTGAGCGCCTCCCTCGAAGGACCTAAATGTGGGAAAAAGAGCGCCCAGGTTTATCCCCGAACACCACAGCACTAGCGGCAAGGGGGCAGAAGCCGACGACTCGCCATCTCTCAGTATTGATAAACAACCGCACAGAAGGTAATATTTTAAATTCAAGCAGCATTTCTCAGCGCATATGAACAAGTTTTCAGTGCACAGGACAAACACGAGCGAGTTTTACTCAAAAATTACATCCCTAGTACATTCATCTGCCACAAGGCGGGCACCCTTCAGAACATCCTTATAGTAATTTTTGGGCTTGCGATGCTCTTTCCCCGTTGGTGGCCCGTCCTTCACAAGCTTCTCCGCATCCAGCCTGCCCCAGTGCACGGGTAAAGGCCCTACGGGCACCTTCAATACAGACGGAGCGCTTGATGACTTTGAGCCTTAGATAGGACTCCACCAGCCGCCGCACCAGCCCGAAATAGCTCCCAGGCAGAGCCTCTCCAGGCCACAGCCGAACTAGGAGGCCCTTCATGGCCTGTTCGGCCGCCTTGTGGAGCTCGACCAGTTGCTTCAGCTGGTCGCTCAGGGGCACGGGGCGTCTGGCCTCAGCATACTGAGACCAGAACACCTTCTCCGTCGAGCTGCCCTTCTCGGCTCGATAGAATGCGGCGGCATCGGATACACTCCGGGGAAGATCTGCAAATGTCCCTGGAGAGCTCCGGATTCAGGTAAGTATCAAGTAACTCACGTTTACGTGTTTACTTTGCATAAAGAATGCCTTACCCACCGCTATCTTCTTCACCTCATCCAACTCCTGGAGGGTCTTCTGGGATTCGGTCTTGGCAGACTTGGCATTTTCAATAGCCGCCGCGAGCTCGGACGCTCGTGTCTTCGAGTCAAGCTCCAAACTCTCATGTTTCTTCATGAGAACCTGGAGCTCTTGCCGCACCTTGCCAACCTCGGCCTCATACCTCTCCCGCTCGGTGCGCTCCGTGGCCGCACTCTTCTCAGCCTCGAGCAGTGCTTGCTTAAGGGTCGCCACCTCAGATGTGGCCCCTACAATAGCCATGTTAATCCTGTCATTTCTTGCAATTGCACCTTTTTTATATATACATATTCAACCAAGGTATTTCTTACCTTCATTGTCCTCGAGCTGCTTCTTGGCACGCTCGAGCTCTTGCTCGGACCTTTCGAGGTCCTGCTTTAGCGTGTCCACTTCCGTAGTCAGTGCGGCGGACACAAGCAGGGTAGCCTGCACATGCATATTGACTCATTTTTGTTAGACTCCTGCGAATTCTATTTGATCCTCTATTCGGCTTTTCTTCCCGAACGCCAAACAGAGCATCAGGGGCTACTGTCTATGCGGTACTATTATTTACACTTTCTTTACTTACCTCGAAGCCTGTCAAAAGGCTAGTACAAGCTTCAGTCAGTCTGTTTTTTGCGGACTGAACCTTCTGGACCACCGCACTCATAATAGCGCGGTGCTCCTCGTCGATGGAGGCGCCTTGGAGCGCCTCCAGCATATTGTCTGGCACCTCCGGTTGGATGGAGGCCACCGGCACGGTGGACTTGCTCCTCTTGGAAGGAGGTCCCCCGCCGGACTCCAGAACCTTTGAAGGTTCCGGAGTGGTGTCCGACCTAGAGCCGGACTTGGAGCCCTAGGGGGTTTCATCCCCCTTACTCCTGGAGTCCGGGAGGTCGCCTTGCGGCACCTCCGGGACCACCTCCTCCCTGCTTGGAACCTGTTGGGACAACACCTCGGTGTTGTCCGTAGGACGGGGGGAGGAATCCATCGGAAGCGAGTTCACATCCGACGAGTCCAGTGAGCCGCTCGACGATGCGTCGAGCCGGTTTTTGGGTGGGCTGCATAAGCATATTCGACATAAGGGAAAGTTGTGCAATAAACGAATACTATGAATTACTCCGGTATCCGGATACTCACGATTTTGCCAGGGGCTTGACCCTGGGCTGCCACTCATCTCCGCCATCATCGGCGTCGGCGGAGTAGTCCGGAGGAAGGATTTTCCCCTTCTTGGACCCTCCGGCCTCCTCAGAGAGGGCGGCCTTCCTTTTCTTCTCTTCTCCCGCTGGAGGGGGAGAGGTTTCTTCTTCCTCCTCCTCGTCTTTGCGAGAGGAAGGCGCTTCGGGACCGTCGGATGATGAATCCAACACCTCCTGGTGCCGGGCGCTCTTTCGAGTCCCCGTGGCCCTTTTCGTGGCCTTCTTATCTGGCACCACATAGGGCGCCGGAACCAGCAGCCTCGCGAAGCGAGCGTCCGCTGGGCCTTTGGGCAAAGGGGCCGGATAGTTGATCTGTCCGGACGTCACTTGCCAATCCCGTCAGAGGAAAGGGAGCTTAGATCCCGCATAGAGTCAAACTATGGAAAACCGATACCCTGTAAAAGGAAAAAGCAGCTTACCGCGAGCGTGTGATGTGCACACTAAATCCGCGATCCTCGGTAGCGGATGCAGGAGCCTCGGCGCCCTTGAAAAGCATCCTCCAGGCATCTTCGTACGTCGTGTCGAAGAGCCTGTTTAGAGTTTGATGCTGCGCCGGGTCGAACTCCCACAGATTGAAGGCCCGTCGTTGACACGGGAGGATCAGGCGGATGAGCATAACCTGGACTATGTTGACAAGCTTGAGCTTCTTGTCCACCAGGGTTTGGATGCATGTTTGGAGTCCGGTCATCTCTCCTTTTTTACCCCAAGGCAGGCATGTCTCCTTCTAGGAGGTGAGCCGCGTAGGGGGGCGGATCGAAACTCAGGGGGTGCGACCCATTCGGCGTCATGCGACTCGGTGACGTAAAACCACCATGATTGCCACCCCTTCAGGGTCTCCACAAAGGAGCCCTCGAGCCACAGGATGTTGGCCATCTTGCCAACCATGGCACCGCCGCACTCCGCCTGGCTGCCGCACACCACCTTTGGCTTGACGTTGAAATTCTTAAGCCATAGGCCGAAATGGGGGCGGATGCGGAGGAACGCCTCGCACACGATGATGAACGCCGAGATGTTGAGGACGAAGTTCGGGGCCAGCTCGTGGAAATCCAGGCCATAGTAGAACATGAGCCCCCAGACAAACGGATGCAGAGGGAAGCTCAGTCTGCGGAGGAAATGGGGGGGAATACCACCCTCTCATGGGGCCTAGGAGTGGGGATGAGCTGCCCCTTTTCGGGAAGCTGGTGCGCGATGTCGCTAGCCAGATATCCGGCCTTCCTCAGCTTTTTGATGTGTCCCTCCGTGACGGAGGAGACCATCCACTTGCCTCCCGCTCCGGACATGACTGGAGAAGGTTGAGGTGGTAGTGCGGACTTGGGCGCTAGAGCTCGAGTGCGCAAGAATGGATAAGCAAAGGAGGAAGAAGGCGTGGGTGAAAAGGTGGATCATTATCCCCTTATATGGGTGGACGCAACTACGTGTCCCCACCAGCCTGGTAAAACTCGCTTATCCCCAAGCGCCGTAATCAATGGCGCGGTTGGGTTACCCACGCCCGTATTGAAGAGAATCCCGGAATAAGGGGACACGATCTCTGCTTTAACAAGATGTGCCAAGGAAACCGCCTCGCATAACGTGCTAAGATGGGACAGTAAAACGGTTCGAATAAAAGCTTGGCCATGGTGTGATGTCACACTACGGAGTACGTCAGCAGATTAGATTTGTGTAAATATTATTCTCTCTATGGCAATATGTGGAAACTTATTTTGCAGAGCCAGACACTATCTTTGTGTTCAAAATCTTCTATGAAGTACTTGGAGGAGGAACCCGCCTTGCAATGTCGAAGACAATCTGCGCGCCAAACTCGTCGTCATTGAAGCCTGGTTCAGGGGCTACTGAGGGAGTCCTGGATTAGGGGGTGTTCGGATAGCCGAACTATACCTTCAGCCGGACTCCTGGACTATGAAGATACAAGATTGAAGACTCCGTCCCGTGTCCGGAAGGGACTTTCCTTGGCGTGGAAGGCAAGCTTGGCGATACGGATGTTCAGATCTCCTACCATTGTAACCGACTCTATGTAACCCTAACCCTCTCCGGTGTCTATATAAACCGGAGGGTTTTAGTCCGTAGGACAACATACACATCAACAATAATACCATAGGCTAGCTTCTAGGGTTTAGCCTCTCTGATCTCGTGGTAGATCTACTCTTGTACTACCCATATCATCAATATTAATCAAGCAGGACGTAGGGTTTTACCTCCATCGAGAGGGCCCGAACCTGGGTAAAACTTCGTGTCCCTTGCCTCCTGTTACCATCCGGCCTAGACGCACAGTTCGGGACCCGCTACCCGAGATTCGCCGGTTTTGACACCGACAGTGGTATTAGACAATATTTTCAGAAAGAGTCTATGTAAGAGCTATGTTTAGCAAGTTCACATACTCAACTATCAGTCTTCCATGATTGCTAACACTCACTACATATTTATGGAGCAAAAAGTTTCAGTCAAACACATAGGAAGATGGGGGTTTATAGTTTCACCTCCCAACTTATTTCTCTTAAGGACAATGTCAACAATAATAACCCATGATTACCTACATCTAACCGGTTATATGTGTCTGGATCTTTCCCTACCACATGATGCTTTCCAAGTGGAGAATAATTAAGAGTGGAATAGAGATGAACATTATTAACCCTTGCATAAAAGTAAATACTGAAAAGTAAAAGATAGGACCTTCGCAGAGGGAAGCAGAGGTTGTCATGCCCTTTTTCATTTGGATGTGCAAGCTCTTAATGGAAAGGAACATCACTTTATATTGCCCCTTGTGATAGAAACCTTTATTATGTAGTCCGTCGCTTTTATTTATTTACCATCACAAGTTCATACAAAGTTTATTTTCCCTTACAATAAAAGATCATAGTGCAACATAGGGGGTCATGCCCCCCCCCCGCCCCGTTTTGCACATTTGTGATAGTTCTATGTTTTGTGCCCCACAAAATTCAGATTTTGTGTTTTTCTGCCCCCAACTAGCTTGGTCAAGCTCTGCCGCTGATGCTGAACTTTCATAGGCTAAAAGAGTATTATCTGTAATGAGCCTACTAGGTACGGAGGCACTCTAAACTTGAGAGATAGTATCATCAAGATGGATTTTTAATCTGAATGCTATCATATTGGATATTATTTTGTAAATAACATTACATAGACTAATAGGCATATATCATCGCCTCTACAGGTTTGTCAACCTGGAGAAGGCGCTGTGAGCACTGAAGATACCCCTCGCCAGGTTCCATCTGGAGGGGGCAATCAACACAGTTTGCACGATCTGCATTACAGACTTCTGTCGCAGCATGCACATGGCTGTGCTCCCCACGTGTGGGAACGTCCTCCACCACCACTTCCTCCAGGAGGTGGTGGCGGGGCAGAGCCCATGTCGCCCGCTCTGTTGGGCATCTCTACTGTGAACGATGATTTGTTTTCCAAAGATTTATGTAACCTTTTTTATTTTGTGTGCCTATTTATGTCCATTTCCGATGTTGGTGGTATTAAAAAATATTTTCAGAAAGAGTCTATGTAAGAGCTATGTTTAGAAAGTTCATATACTCAACTATCAGTCTTCCATGATTGCTAACACTCACTACATATTTATGGAGAAAAAAGTTTTAGTCAAACACATAGGAAGATGGGGGTTTATAGTTTCACCTCTCAACTTATTTCTCTCGAGGATAATGTCAACAATAATAACCCATGATTACCTACATCCAACTGGTTATATGTGCCTGGATCTTTCCCTGCCACATGATGCTTTCCAAGTGGAGAATAATTAAGAGTGGAATAGAGATGAACATTATTAACTCTCTAGCATAAAAGTAAATACTAAAAAGTAAAAGATAGGCCCTTCGTAGAGGGAAGCAGATGTTGTCATGCCCTTTTTCATTTGGATGTGCAAGCTCTTAATGGAAAGGAACATCACTTTATATTGCCCCTTGTGATAGAAACCTTTATTATGTAGTCCGTCGCTTTTTCTTTGTTTACCATCACAAGTTCATACAAAGTTTATTTTCCCTTACAATAAAAGATCATAGTGCAACACCGGGGGGGGGGCATGCCCCCCCCCTCCAGTTTTGTACATTTGTGATAGTTTAATGTTTTGTGCCCCACAAAATTCAGATTTTGTGTTTTCTAGCCCCAACTAGCTTTGTCAAGCTCCACCGCTGATGCTGAACTTTCATAGGCTAAAAGAGTATTATCTGTAATGAGCCTAATAGGTACGAAGGCACTCTGATCTGGAGAGATAGTATCATCAAGATGGATTTTAATCTGAATGCTATCATATTGGATATTATTTTGCAAAGAACATTACATAGACTAATAGGCCTATATCACCGCCTCTATAGTTTTGTCAACCTAGAGAAGGCGCTGTGAGCACTGAAGAAACCCCTCGTCAGGTTCCATCTGGAGGGGGCAATCAACACAGTGTGCACGATCTGCATTACAGACTTCTATCGCAGCATGCACATGGTTGTGCTCCCCACCTGTGGGAACGTCTTCCACCACCACTGCCTCCGGGAGGTGGTGGCGGGGCAGAGCCCATGCCGCCCGCTCTGTTGGGCAGCTCTACTGTGAACATTGATTTGTTTTCCAAAGATTTCTGTAACCTTTTTATTTTGTGTGCCTACTTATGTCCATTTCTGATGTTGGTGGTATTAAACAATATTTTCAGAAAGAGTCTATGTAAGAGCTATGTTTAGCAAATTCATATACTCAACTATCAATCTTCCATGATTGCTAACACTCACTACATATTTATGGAGCAAAAAGTTTTAGTCAAACACATAGGAAGATGGGGGGTTATAGTTTCACCTCTCAACTTATTTCTCTCGAGGATAATGTCAATAATAATAACCCATGATTACATACATCCAACTGGTTATATGTGCCTGGATCTTTCCCTACCACATGATGCTTTCCAAGTGGAGAATAATTAAGAGTGGAATATAGATGAACATTATTAACTCTCTTGCATAAAAGTAAATACTGAAAAGTAAAAGATAGGCCCTTCGTAGAGGGAAGCAGATGTTGTCATGCCCTTTTTCATTTGGATGTGCAAGCTCTTAATGGAAAGGAACATCACTTTATATTGCCCCTTGTGATAGAAACCTTTATTATGTAGTCCGGCACTTTTCTTTGTTTACCATCACAAGTTCATACAAAGTTTATTTTCCCTTACAATAAAGTTTATTTTCCCTTGCCACGGATGCTGAACTTTCATAGGCTAAAAGATTATTATCTATAATGAGCCTACTAGGTACAAAGGCACTCTGAACTGGAGAGATAGTATCATCAAGATGGATTTTTAATCAGAATGCAATCATATTGGATATTATTTTGTAAAGAACATTAGATAGACTAATAGGCCTATATCACCGCCTCTACAGGTTTGTCGACCTGGAGAAGGCGTTGTGAGCACTGAAGATACCCCTCGCCAGATGGAACTGGAGGGGGCAATCAACACGGTTTGCACGATCTGCATTACAGACTTCTGTCGCAGCGCACACATGGCGGTGCTCCCCACGTGTGGGCACGTCTTCCACCACCACTGCCTCCGGGAGGTGGTAGTGGGGCAGAGCCCATGCCACCCGCTCTGTTGGGCAGCTCTATTGTGAACATTGATTTGTTTTCCAAAGATTTATGTAACCTTCATTATTTTTTGTGCCTACTTATGTCCATTTCTGATGCTGGTGGTATTAAACAATATTGATACATGTACAGTTCAAGAAAAATATACTCCTCTATCCCAAAATGTAAGACCTTTTTACACTACTATAGTGTCAATCCCAGAATGTAAGACCTTTTTACACTACTAGAGTGTCAAAAAGCGTCTTACATTTTGGGAATGAGGGAGTACTATATAGTGTTGTGCTGATGAATGTGCAAGGTGGGGGAAAGGAAAATTCCATCTGCCGTTAGGCCGACTACTCATCTCTACTGATTTTTACCTATGAGCTAGATGATAATGTATGCACATCTAAAATTGTTGTCGCTTTTCTCCCTTTTCACCTATGTATGAACTATCAACATACTATCATTATTTAAGGCTTTGAATGAATGTACATACATATGATATAGTGGCATTGAATTGAATTATATGTTTTATCAAATTGTGAGTTCGGTGTCATATGGCATTATCATTCTTTTTAAGTTGTGAGTTGGACACAAATGAGTACATCTCTGAGAAATTATCCTTTGTCTGATCTACAGAATAAGCAGGTTCAATCAATAACAGAGAAGATAAGGTTGGGATTCAGGGTTATCATGACGAGCTTAGGAGCGCAATTGGAGTGTCAAGGTTGCCCCACATTTTATCTAAGAAAGGTGTAGAGGATATGTATATTATTTAGCCTTATGGATAGGTCGCTTGTAGATTATCAAATTCAGTTGTCACTCCTTACAAAAAAATCTCAGTTAGCACTTTGAAACTGACAGCACCATAGTCGGAAGGAGAGAAAACCAAGGAAAGCATTGCAAAATCTTTTTGTTTGGGGTCTTCTATGTTGTATGGCGGAGCCAGCTGTATGGCTTGTATCATCCCTATATTTCCATATTTGTACGTGTGCTTTTTGTGGTAATTGAAGGGCATTATTTAGATAAAAGAGCTCTGGCACGATCAGCCATCAGGCTGGTAACCAAAAAACTCAGAGGGGACTCCATCCAACAATCAGACACCTCCCGAGTGCATGCATGCATGGTGTGCACATAGGCAGGCTGGAAAGTTAGAGTGTCTCATTACATGTTGAATCAACAAGGAATTAAAACTAAAAGTTAACCCTTCAATGTCTAACAAAACTGGCGCTATGACCAAGCGTCGAGAACGGCGCAAGTTCCAGAGACTAATCACCACTAAACTATCTGTTTCAATGAATACTCGTGCAAAGCCCCGTTGTTGAGCAAATACCACATCTTCACGAATCACCATTACCTTAGGATCGGTGACACCCAAACATGGCTTGCTCCAGGCTCTGAGAAAAGTAGTGGAGGATCAAGCTACTCCTCCCATACCTCCCATATGTGCCTCAGAAGAAATACCAGCATCGGTATTAATTTTTGTCCACTCGGCCTCAGGTGGTCGCTACCCATGTACAGGTAAGTTCTTAGAGTTTGAAATAGGAATATCAAGTAGCACAAGCATTTCCCTGGTCACCTTCATGGAATGGGCTTGATCTATACTAGCTTTATCATGAGTAGTATTTTTTTTGAGATGTCGAAATCAACCACATCATTGTTATGATCTTTGCCCGATCTAAATCATCATATCACATGTTACAAAGAATGTCTATAGACCAGGTAGTGGGATGGAGTTCAGGAAACTTAATCTCAAGCCACTCCCTCGCCTCCATCCAATATCGCTTCGCATGATTGCACTTGACAAATGCATGCATCAGATCCTCATCTACAATAAGACAGATTTTGCACCGAGCCAAAGTAGCAATGTGTCTGTGTTTTTAGAATGCCTTGAACTTGTAGAATACCACATAGCACCTACCACCAGAACACATGTACCTTGGGTACAACTTTGATCTTCCATAGATGTGTCCACGACTGTTTTTCTTTAGCGGAAGTTTTTGTCATCATCCCTTCTTCTAGAGCTGTATGCTCACTTTGAATCACTAGAGAACAATATCAGAACTTTGCAGAATTTCCGTATTTGTACGTGTGCTATCTAGGTTGTCTTATTGTTTTTCGACTCGTATAAATACAAGTAGCCCATAGCATTGTTGCTTTTATGTGGAACTCAGAGCATTGTTGTTGGGCTCCCGCGCCAGGACCCACATCAAGTGAGTGCTCCTAGCGGCGTCGCCTCGATCTCCCTTCTCCGACTAGCTCTATAGCTGCCCAGGCCAGATCCGAAGTCCCCTAGTTGCCCTCTCTCTTCTGCAAGGATTGGCTCTTCGTCAAGCATTGGAAGTGATGGCACTCTCGCATCCACATAAGTGGCGGCTGGGCGTGCACCACCATCGCCTGGATCTCTAGCCTCCATCCTCCATTGCGGCCACCATGACTAGATCCGGGTGCCCCCCGGAGCCCTCTCCCACACCTGTCTCAGCGGCACCCCTTTTCCTAGTTCACCCAGCAATGCTGCTCGTGTGATCCTTCACGGCGGTCGCCACTGCAGTGGCGTCTCCCGCTCCTGCACCCTTGTCCTTTCACCATTTGTGTTGTGCGCTCTGGCTGGAGGCTCCATCCTGATTGTTGGCGTTCTCCCTCGCCCGCGGCCACTGCCCCCAGTTTGCAGTTTCAGTAGATAGGATGGGGTGTGAAGGCCATGTGCATGCCCAGTTCCGAGCCTGTGTCGACAACTGCTTTGGCCCCGACGCCTGCCGCCCCTGTCCCATTGTCAGTGCCTCCTCGGGTGTGTTGCAGCTAGCCCCAGTTGCCTCAGGCATTAGGGACGACATGAGTTGTGAAGAGGAAGTGGTTGTGATGCTGCCACCATGAGCGGTGTTGTGGGCCTCCGCTGCTAACGACAATGAAGAAGATGGCGAGGAGGAGTTGGCTCCCCAGATAGCGTCGACGTCCACCAAGGGCCCTTGACTCTGGAGGGATGTGTGTGGGGCATAACACGGACACACAATGAGGGTTGGCGGGAGGTGCTACCGTGGTGCGACCCGTGTTGTCTGACTTCATCACCATCCTCGTTTGGCTCTGCGGTAGATGCTATAGATGCCTTGCTCATCGGCATCATGCGTCTATTTGCAAAGATCCGTTGTGGTGCTCCCGTTGTTTGGAAAATGATCACCATGCGCGCAGATGCTGTAACCCATGGCGTCCTCTAAGCTCACTGACATGCCTTGATGTGCCACCCGTGTCTCGCCTCGGCGTTGTGCATCGTCTTTGCTCTTGCTCTGTGTGAGGGTTTGATGAGATCCGCATTGCCCTCCAAGGCACTTTGCCGCGGGTCTTGGGCGTGTGTTATCTCTACAGTCCGCTCTAGCTGGTCAGACTGTGTTGATGCAAGGCTATCTGGCGCGTGTTGGGAGTTTTTTGGAGCGAGCGGAGGCTACTCTGAGTAGACTCTTCCTTGTGTCGACTATGTTGCAGACCTCTATGTCGTTGCATTCTCTTTGTGCGGTCGGTGTTTGCTCCGCGGAGGATAGGGTGGAGTTATATGGCTCTTTCTCCCGTCGTGTTGGAGACAATTCATCGTCAATGCCTACCTCCCCTCCTACGTTGCCTTCCACTGAGGGCGAGTCCATCGCCATGCTCGTGGCTCCGGTGATGCATATCATGTCCGGGCTTAGGGAGTTGTGTTTGAGTCTATCAGTGGAGCATATAAAGGTGGACACGCTAGCGACCTCGAGTAAGGGACAAGATTCTCCTGTCAAGTGAGCAGTTAGAGGTTCCTATGATTGATGATGCAAAAGAGAACCGCGTTTTTGTGATGGATATTAATCACTTTCTCGCGTTGTTGATGTGGCTTTGGCCTTACGAGTCGTCGTTGTCGGTTTTCTTGCCCGGGGTTCCGCATTGTAGAAGTGTTGAGGGTTGTGGTTGTGTGTTGGGAGCATTTGGCGGGGCGTCTACGTGATCGTGGTGTTTCTTGTTGAGTGAATTTATTTATATCGGTTTTCATCTGAACTTTTATATATTAACCTGGCAATTCTCTTCTTCCGAATTAACCAACGAGGTGATCCTTTTGCCTCCATTTTTGAGGGAAAAAATAGCCGGTAACACATGGCTACACGGGTGTACGGTTTGAGGGGGGAAAAGTTGGCCGGGGAAGAGCAGGAATGTTATTAATGCAAATTTGACAAATTTAAACGAAATCAAATTACAGAATGAACTGTCCGTGAAACTATTTCACGCGGCTGATCTTTTTGTGTAACGCCCGACACGAAGGTGCCACACTACACTGTGCAACGCCTCACAGATAGGCGCTACACGCCTGGCCAGCGTTGCATCCCTGACTGCCTAAAAATTGCTAAGTCATTGTGCAGAGCCTAAGAGCTAGGCGCTGCATTGTATAGTGTGGCGTCTAGTTCTCAGATGCTGCACTAGTGGTTGCACTACAAAATGAAGCAACCACTAGTGCAACGCCTAGAAGCTAGGCGCTACACTAGCTCTCAGGCGCTGCACATTGACTTAGTAATTTTCGGATCACATGGGTGCGACGCTGACCAGGCGTGTAGCGTCTATCTATAAGGCGTTACACAGTGTAGTGTGGCGCCTTCATGTCGGGCGTCACACAAAAAGATCAGCCATGTGAAATAGTTTCACGGGCAGTTCATGATGTGATTTGATTTTATCCATAGATCAAATTTGTTAATTTTGCCTGTTATTAACCCGCACGAGTATACCTGGATAACGGTAGTCGTCGTTTGTCCAGTTCCCACCTCAACCAGCAAACAAAGTCAGCGCAGGGGGAGACGCCGCCGTGCCGCTCCCCGCGGCCACCATGGAGCCGCGCGAGATCGCCGCCGCCGCGCGAAGCTTCTCGGCGATGGCGCGGATCGTCGGCCCGGTCAGTACCCACCCCCTGCCCTCTTCATCTTCCTCTTCCTCAACCCGTACCAGCGTCTCCCGAGCTTTCCCGCTAAGCGCCACGCTCCCCTCCGCTTCCTCCAGGACCCCAAGGCAGTCAAGATGCGCCGCCACGCCTTCCACCTCCACCAGTACGGCGCCCGCTCCCCTCCCTCCTCCCGATTCCTCAATTTCCTCGCCGGATTCGAGCCTAATCGTGTGACCTGCCTTGGTTTGGTTCCAGGTCGGGGTCCACCACGCTGTCGGCGTCGGCCGTCCTCCTGCCGCCGGGCGCCCTGGCGGAGCCTTTGCCGCCGCTTCTAGCCCGTATATGCGCGTCCCACGGCCACGCCGGGGGCGTCGCGCTCACGGCCGCGTCGCTCGTCGAGGCGTTCCTGGTCGCGGAGCAGCGCGATAGCCCCAGCGAGGTTGGTTGCGACCGTCTCGTGCTCACACATGTCTAGTTGAGGTGATTCTGGCGCTGAGGTGCTCGTTGCTTGATGGAATGCTTGCAGGTACTGCAGCCGAGGTTAATACCAGAGGCACGTCTCGATGTGCTAGTTGAGGTGAGGAACATTACCAAAGACCTTGTGTTTTTGTTGTACAATAGTATTGTATTGTGCTAATTATTCACACTTGCATCCCACAGTCCGTAATCTATTCAGCCCCCCTTGAAAAAGAAAGAAATATGTGAATTCATATTGATGAAATTCTGCCAAGCTGTCAAAGTGTCAATCGCCACTTAAGAGCAAAACTAATGCAGATACTTAGATTGGTGCATATTTTGGGGGATAATTAAGACTTCAGACCAATGGGACAGTATTGCAGTGGGCTGTAGGATTAGCGGATCAATCGATCAAATTAAATATCCGGTGCTTAATTCTGTGTGTTGAAGAACTGCACAGAGAATATCCATCCTGAAAGAGTTAGGAAGATTTTCCTGAAATCCTGAACTTTTCCTGGCATATGCAGCCTGAGGAATCAGGGGACATCAGACATGGAGATTCTGGAGCTCCCCAGTGGCTTTCAGCTGAGTTACTTGCCATGGTGAGTGTTTCTTTTCCCTATGAAAACATATACTCGTTACTAGTATTACTTTGTTGTTTACCCAGATTCTAGTGTAGTTGGGACTTTTGCCATGAGGCAACTTAAAACTCTGTAAATATTTGTTTCGTGCTATAAAAATGGGAAGTGCGCCTGCCATTTTTCACTGAAAGAAAGTGCTACTTGGTAATAGGAAAGGCGTACAAAGTGGGCATACATAATTACAAAAAGAGGCAATAGCTGTTTTTAAGTTCTTTGGATTCAGAGGATGTTCTTTGAGCTCAGAAAGAGTAATTATGAACTTAGACTTCATATTTATAATCAGAACTGCGTTTCTTTTCTTTAATATTTTACGTGGTTCTATATATTTATATATAGCATTAGATGGAAAATATGATTCATCATCAGCTCAGCACCTCAGTTTTCCCTTTTAGGTTGATGTCCCAGCGTCGGCTGATTCTGTGTTATCCTTGTTAACATACGATGGTTCACTGATTGGAAGCTCGTCATGGGATGTTGGCTGGCCACTGGCCGATGTAAATCAGAAGCAGGTTATCTATTCATCAAGCTAAACTTGCCTGCCCTGATTTATAGCGATGGAAGATTTACTGTTATCAGCCATTATCAGGTTGAAAATGATGCCGGATCCTTCCTTGAGTACAATAGGAAGAATTTATATGCTGAGTCTGCTGACCCATCAACAATAGCCAAGTCTGCCACAAGAATCGCTGTACTAGGAGTCTCAGCCTTAACATCGAGTGTAAGGTTCATTATGATGCTGTTTCATTTCACTGATCTTTAGCGTCTCAAGAATTACAAGGTGCACTTAGTTTTTATTGAGTTGATGATCTTGGTCAATGATATCAGAATGCAGGACATATCAACGTTCCACCGATTCCACAGCGAGGGGACTCTTTGCTGGTAGTGGGGTCTCCCTTTGGCATCCTGTCACCATTCCATTTCTTCAACAGGTAATTTTTATCTCTACTGCTTGAATTCAGTATTAAGCATATGCACCTAGTGTGTTTGTATATTAAGCTTCAAACAGTTGAAAATATTCATCAGTGTAATATTATGCTTCAAACAGTTGAAAACTTGATGCCATTACATATCTGTTATGGAGATAATACTAAACTCTAAAGTGTTGCTCTTTAATTTTTCTTTGCACGTCCTCACTGAAGCTAAAAAGCAGGGATAGTCTAATTCTGTTTGAGGCATGTCTAGAAACCGTGAAGGCTTATTCATTGTCAATTAGCTGTTCTAGTTTCTGCCATTCGAAAGACATACTCCCTCCGTAAAGAAATATAAGAGTGTTTAGATCACTAAAGTAGTAGTGATCTAAACACTCTTATTTTTCTTTACAGAGAGTACATGCTATTATCCACTTTATTATGTCACATTTATTCTAAAACAAAGAGGCATTCTCATATTAATCCATAATATTAATGTTATTATTTAAGCAGTATATCAGTTGGTGCTGTTGCAAATTGCCTACCTCCAGGTGCTGTCAGGAGCTCGCTGCTGATGGCTGACATCCACTGTCTTCCTGGTATAGACATCACTATCTCTGTTAGGATATATACTACTGCCTCCGTTCCAAAATAAGCGTCGTGATTTTAGTTCTTGAACTAAAACCACGACACTTATTTTGGAACGGAGGGAGTATGAGTCAGCTGTTAATAATTTTTCAAATATTTTAAGGTATGGAAGGTGCTCCAGTGTTTGATAAAAATGCTTGTCTTGTGGGGATGCTGATGAAGCCATTAAGACAGAGAGGCAGCAACATACAAGTTCAGGTGAGTTTACTGGTGTCAGTGGTATACTTATGCACATGGAATGATGGAAGAGATATGTGAACTTAAGTATCTGCATGACAGCTTGTGATTACATGGGATGGAATATGCACTGCATGGAGCAGAAACAAACTGGAGCAAATTGAGCAAGCCTCAAATGAACTACTTGATGACAAAAGTGCAGACAGTAAAACGATGGAATCATGTGGCATGGATAACCATAGGAGGTTTGTCTCTAATTTAGCCAATGACCTTAGTCAGTATAGCATTCCACCTTCACTCAGAGAGGCTATATCCTCGGTTGTTCTTGTCACGGTTGGTGATACAACTTGGGCTTCAGGTATTCTCCTCAACAAGAATGGCTTAGTTCTGACAAATGCTCATCTTTTGGAGCCTTGGAGATTTGGGAGAACTTCACCTTTAGGTTTACAACATAAAACCACCTCACTTGCTGGAGAATATCTCCATGGAGAAAATAAATTGTTGCAGTCACAGCATTGCAAGATGTCCAATGAAGATGCTGTTAAGCATGAGGTTTCATTCTTTAATTTGGGTTCCAAGAGAGAGAAGAGAATATCTGTTCGTTTGGATGATGGGGAGAAACAGACGTGGTGTAGTGCTAGTGTGGTGTTTATCTCCAAGGGGCCGCTTGATGTTGCCTTGCTTCAAATGGAAAAGATCGCGATTGAATTTTGTGCAATTAGACCAGAATTTGTTTGTCCGACAGCAGGGTCGTCTGCATATGTTGTTGGGCATGGTCTTCTTGGACCTCGATCAGGTAATAAGCCTTAGAACCATAGTTTCCAAAATAGTTCCTGCAGCAGATTGATGCTTAATTTATGACATGTACGTTAACTGTTTTATTTTAATATAACTTTGCTATTTGGGTATTTGGCTGTAGGTCTATGTTCCTCGCTTTCCTCTGGGGTTGTCTCGAAAGTTGTCCAAATTCCATCAGCTCAACATTCTCATCTGCCTAGCAATGTGCAGACAGACAATATGGACCTGCCAGTAATGCTGCAGACAACAGCGGCAGTTCATCCTGGATCTAGTGGTGGTGTAATTGTCAATTCACATGGTCGAATGGTTGGACTTATAACAAGGTATGCACAAACATTGTAACAGTATTAGTGGACACCACGTCACCACTGTCAAATTGCATGCGGTTTGTATCAGTATTACCCATTCTTTTGGTGGATTTGTACTATTCCGGAACTAGCTTTGCTGTCTTGGTGTTTTCCTGCTTCGCCTATACAGTGACCCACTTCCCTTTGTCCTTCATTCTGGGGACCGTAAGACTGTCTTTGCAGTCACCTTAATTTTCTAGATTCTAGCAAAGGCCCAGCATACTCGTTTCCATGCACTTATTTCTTCTGTTACCATATGCAGCAATGCTAAGCATGGCGGTGGGAGCACAATACCTCGTCTGAATTTTAGCATCCCCTGCAAATCTCTGGAAATGGTCTTCAAGTATGCAGGTGCTTGTTCAAATCATGTTCTTTTTTGTCATCTGAGCCTTCCAGGGTATATAGGAGTTTTTTGTCAACCTTCTCCCCTTTTGTACAGCGAATGGAGATTACACAATTTTGGAGCAGCTGGATAAACCAAATGAATTGCTCTCATCAGTGTGGGCACTGGCACAAGCACCATCATCTCTCCCATTTCTCAGTAGCCCCCCTGGGAAGAGCGGAGAGGGGAAAGTTTCGGAGTTCTCAAAGTTTCTCGCCAATCAGAAAGAAGGTTTGACATCTATAAGTGATTTGGAGGCTTTCCTTAAACACAAGATTCCTAGTAAAATTTAGATGGGATTATTTCTGCAAAGCACAAATGGATAGTACTAGTACCCTGAATACATAGGAGTACAGAAGAGGAAAAGAATGAAAAACTAAGGATTCGCGTAGCCTGAGCACCAAAATGGCAGGCTCTAATTTGGCGAAGTTCAGGTAACCTGAACACTGAAAGTTCTACAAGATTTGGCCTGCCGCTACAAGTCCTTCAAAGCATACTCGCAGATTGAGATTGCTAACCAGGCCTGTCGCTAATGAATGAGTTTTTCTCCCCAAAAGATGCATGTTGATTCATGTATAGTTTGTTTCCAAGTAGAAGGGTGTTACAATAGCGTGTTGAATTTGATTCGAGATAGTGGACATATCTTCAGGAAGTGTATGAGGATACTGGAAGCAGTACAGGTTGTACTAACTGAAAAGATAATCTTCTACCATTTGCGCGTGAGTTGTACTACCAATGCCTTTTCAGCGACTGCAGTTAGTCTGAAACCATCGTCATGTTTTCTGATTCATTTACCCTTTGAATTCATAATGAAAATCAATCTGGGTTTGTCCTCAGAACCAATCTGGGATTTTGATATCCTACTACCACACATTTCCTCGCGCTATCGTAGTGATAAAAATGATGCGCACGAAACAAACGTTATACAGTGTTTTTTTTTTGCGAAATAACGTTATACAGTGTTTGTTTAGCATCCATGTGCTGTTTGCACTTGTGCACTGTGAACAACACGTCCTCTTATCATACGCTGGATAGTGATGTAAGACTGAGCTTCAGTGCCGTAACTGCAGGTGCAGTTGGGTCAGTGACATGTGGGCTCAGAAGCAGCAGTTAGGCATCACGCCTCCAAAGGGGCATTGAAAACAATGAACAGTGTAGCTTGACAATACCGAAGTAATCCTACCAAAATGGTTCAAATTGTTAAGGCCAAAACATTCTCCTCCTGTAGGGGCAAAAATCCTTCACCAGTCGGGAAAATAAGGTCAATCTGCTTTTACAATGTAAGAAGAAAAAGAAAATGCATAAATCTATGCTCTTCTTGTTCCCTGAAGGCACGCCCATCCATCCATTTCAGATACAGATACGTTGTCCAAGTACCTGGAGTAAGCCTTCTCAATCTTTGGAACCTATATTAGACGAGATATAACTGGTGAGGTACCAAGAGAAGCATCGTAACCAAGAAACAAAACTCTGAATGCCATGTTAAATTTTGGAAATAGTCAAATTCCTTTTACCTGCTCACACAATATCCCTGAAACAGCAACTGTTCCACCGGTTTTCGCAAATCCGACTATGTCCTCGACCAGCTCCAGCAAGGGGTTCAGCAGTATATTTGCAGCAACAATGTCATACGTCCCCTTTGAGGACTTCAGCTCAAGGTTACTGCCGGGCTTTTCCTCTTCTGATTTGTCGATGCTACTTGAGAAGCATGAAGGCTCGGCGCCTGTCGGTACCAAGTGAACCAGCATTCTGCCAGAATCCATACCATTCAGCAGCATGTTCTCACGAGCGGAGCTCACTGCTTGAGGGTCTATGTCTATACCAGTGGATAGAGCAGCACCCATCTGCATTTGTAGTGTAAGCCAACAATGAGAGCATGAAATTGCTGATGTCTTTTCCTGAAAAATATTTGCTGGTAGTAAACAAGAACAGTTTTTAACATTGCACCTTCAGAGCTGCAATACCCAACACCCCGGTGCCTGTTCCATAGTCCAAGACACGCTCACCCCCCTTAATAGCTTCTTTCAGAAAAAGAAGGCACAATTTAGTCGTCGGATGCTCCCCAGTTCCAAAAGCCAGGCCTGGATTGATAATGATATTTGTTGCCTGTGGATCCTGTGGATGGAGGGAGATGGGCATGGCACATGACAAAGTAACTCTCAGTTCAAGCACCCAAGTAGACGAAGATAAACGAAAACAACACTTATCTATAAACAAAGAAATTAAAAGGAAAAGAGCAGCAGACATACAGGGGGAGTTTTCCATTTAGGAATAATCCAAAGGCCATCGATAACTTTCGTGGACTCGTACGTTTCCTGCAGACATAGCAGTAATTTTTTCAAGCATCTGCATGGCACAGTACGTTTCCTATATCCTTGCATTCATGCGCCAGAATTTGAGGGCAAAAGTTACGGCAATGGACTTCTCATTCCCAGAGACAATATCTAGACCCTAAGAAGTAGTACAAAGTAGTAGCAACCTGCACAAGTGTCACCCAGTCGCACTGCTTTCCTACAGAGGTCTCATACGCCGGGCTGTAGTCCAGACCAGCTGAGCTTGCAGCATTCGAAACGCTTGAGCCCACGTTCTCCCCGTGTGCGTATATGGTGGTTATGGAGATCTGCACAGCACACGATTGCGCACATTAGATACTTGACGAATGGTGTGCATCATCTGTAACAAGCAAGCCATCGACAGTAAGGCCGAAACTTGTTCAGATTGAGTAGCTAGAACCACAGGAAATCATCCCACTGTCTGAATCCCAAAATGCAGAGAGAATGAACTCACCTCGTCAAGATTCGCAGCGTCGGCGATGTCGTCCACGGTGACGGAGCAAGCGCCAAAGCACAGGAGGGACTCGGAGAGCAGTTCCTGGATTGATTGCGAGGACACATGAAACTTTTGTCAGGGAAAAAATGAGATAGAGGTTAGAAAGTAGTACTAGAAACTAGTGCTCTGAAGTAGAGGGGGGATACTGACGGCGTCCTCCTTGCGGCAGCGGATGCGGACGGAGAGGTAGGGCGCGGCCAGGTCGTCGTAGACGCTGCCGGCGGCAGAGCTGGAGGGCGCCTCGTCGTACACGCTGACGGCGCGGGGACAGAGGCTCCTGCCTCGCGAGGAGGCCCCTGCGGCCGGGAAGCCCTCGCCGACGCGGCACGCCGAGGGGCGAGCGGAGAGCATCAGGAGAAGGGGCGAGACGCCGCGGCGGCCTACGGTCGTGTAAGGGGAGCAGAGCGACAGAGCAAGGGGCGAGGAGAGCAGGAGGCGGTGGAGAGGGGCGCGCGCCAGCGGCAGCATCTCGGCGGCGGCGGCGGCTCAGTCGCCAAGAGCCGGAGCGGAACGAACGGTTCGGTGCGGTGCGCCCCAAGCGTAGAGCGCGGGTTCGGAGGAGCACGGCTGATTTTTGTTTTTTGGCGTGCTGCAAACGTGTGGTTTCAGTGGCTACAGTACAGCAGCAGAGGGCCCGTTTCAGTTTTCTGCCGTGGCCCTTTCTTTTGGTCAATTGTTCTACGTCGGCCGGTTTGGATCTTTTTGATGTAGTCTTTTCAGTTACGAAAGCAGAGAAAAAGCAAGAAAAACAATGCCGAAATGTAAATAATAAAAAAGAATAACAATGTGGATTTATGAAACCCTGTTATCTAAGCAACCTTGTGAGATACTTTCATAAATTATACTAAATCAGCGACACTTATTTTGAGACTGAGAGTATATTATGCCCAAGAAAAAAGAACTTGTGAGATACTCGTATAATACCAGTAACAATTTAATATTACCTTCATTCCTAACTATAAGACGTTGAGGCAGTTTAAATTAGTCTACCCCTTTTAGGAATGGAGGCAGTAGTACTGAACAAGCAAAAAATGACTATGAAACTGGGATCAAAAGAAAGTGCCCTTCACCGGACGTGGAGTTTCTACACCTGAGCTCATATGCTCTTGCTATGAACAGTAAAATAAATAAAATAGAAAAACAATTATTACTTTCAAATGGACGTGGCGTACTTTAAGAAATGTTTGTTGTGCATGCAAAATTTCGTCATGAAATGACATTGGTGGAAGGCATGGTAAAAAAACAAAAACGATACTCTGAAAATGTTACTTTTAAATGCATTTTGGAGCTCTGATTTTTTTTGCGACGACCTCCACCAATGTGATTTCGTAATGAAATTTTGCATGCACAATAAACATTTCTTAAAGTATGCCAAAAAAAATTTCAGAATTTTTTGAATTTTTTTCTATTTTATTTATTTTCCTGTTCATAGCAGGAGCTTATGAGCTCAGGTGTAGAAAGGTACTTTCGCCCTCCACCTTTCTTCTGATTCACGTATGTGGCGTCCCTCTCGCATCGGCGGAGGGTCTCTCCTCCCGTTCCAGGATCCGCGGCTACGCGGGCATCCTGATCCGCGGCTACGCGGGCATCCTGATCCGCGGGGTGCGCCCCTCTCGACTGTAACGCCCCAGACACACCCGCCGGTGGTCGTTACTCCTGGCGGGATCTAGAATGGCCCCACAGATCAATACTAGTCTTTTCTGCGCACTTTGTCCTCACTCGTGCGCACCTAGGAGTAACTTCCCGGTCGGTCACTCATCCTGAAATTACTCCAAACTGAGCACGCTTAACTTTGGAGTTCTGTTCGAATTGGCTCCCGAAAAAGAAGGAATTCCTTATTGATATGAGTAGTCTATCATCCCTAATAAGCCAGGCCATCACATACACCCCCACTCAGAGGAACCGACGTCCTCGTCGGACCACAGGAACGTTCCCTCTTGGCACATACGTCTGTGCTTCCAGTCCGGCACATGTGCCATGCCGTGTGCCACGACGGGTCACAAACGTCATGCACAACATGACCGCACACCTGTCTGCAAACATCTGTGTAACCTCGAGGGTCGGCTCTGATACCAACTTGTAACGCCCCGGACACACCCGCCGGTGGTCGTTACTCCTGGCGGGATCTAGACTGGCCCCACAGATCAATACTAGTCTTTTCTGCGCACTTTGTCCTCACTCGTGCGCACCCAGGAGCAACTTCCCGGTCGGTCACCCATCCTGAAATTACTCCAAGCTGAGCACGCTTAACTTTGGAGTTCTGTCCGAATGGGCTCCCAAAAAAGAAGGAATTCCTTATTGATATGAGTAGTCTATCATCCCTAATAAGCCAGGCTATCACATATAACACCGGTATGACGGATCGAATCGCTGACATTGTTGAGTCTAGAAAAAAATGTTTTGAGTCTTATAGGATTATATATATATCGGAGAGTAGGATTCTTTTACTCCTCAGTCCCTTCGTCGCTCTGTTGAGGCCTCCTGACGTAGAGTTTTGACTCTTCTCTTCTCAAATTTCACGAAAAAATTAGGATCACGTGGGTATCTTGGAATCGTTCCGATAGTCTTGTGATGAGAACATTGTTCTTGGTGCCTCCTGACATTTAGGGGTTGTGGCAGTATCCCGGGGAGTTGAGCTCCGAGGTGTTGTCGTCACAATTTTATCGTTGCAGTTCTGGAATACCTGAGTTTCGTCGACATCGAAAATCTCTTTTATGCAGTTGTTGATGAGATAACCTCGACGCCACCTAGTACTGGGGCGGGAGTTCGGGAGTATTGCCATAACATGTATAACGGATGCTTTTCGAAGGTTGAGGTAAATGATTTCTGAAGGTTTCTTGGTTATGTGTTGAAGGATGGATACAGCTGGATGTACGATTTGCTAGTTTTGGGTGAGATATTATGCTTCCCACGTATCCCCAGCACCTGATTGCATAACTAGAAAGTTTCGAGAGTTTATAGGTGGGAATTCAAGTATCGCGTAGGATATCCTTCCAACAGACACATGATACGATATGAGATCTATCATATGTTTGTTTCCAGCTTATTTTGCAAGCCAATCCTTTGTTCTGTTTTGGTTTGTGGTATTTGAGTTGCTTCAATGTCAAGTGTGATTTCATACCTTTTCTAAACGGTGTTCTCATATTTCTATGGGAGTACTAATCCTTCTTGATCATCAAGGTTGTCATGTCTATTCTTTTCAACCGACATGCTCCTCTTCAAGTGGATCCGAGCATTTTCAACATTCGTAAGACCACTTCTCGGTTTTCCTCAATGTTGTTCGTTTCATCTGTTCCCAAGTTGCCTTTGTTTTCCCCCCCCCCCCCCCCTTTTTTTTTTAAGGACTCGGATTTCTTAATCAAGTATCCATCTTATGGATGTTGAGGGAGTCCTGGATTAGGGGGTCTCCGGACAGCCGGACTGTTGGACTATGAAGATACAAGATTGAAGAGTTCGTCCCGTGTCCGGATGGGACTCTCCTTGGCGTGGAAGGAAAACTTGGCAATACGGATATTAGATCTCCTCCCTTGTAACCGACTTTGTATAACCCTAGCCCCCTCCGGTGTCTATATAAACCGGAGGGTTTAGTCCGTAGGACAACATACAATCATAACATAGGCTAGCTTCTAGGGTTTAGCCTCTACGATCTCGTGGTAGATCAACTCTCGTAATACTCATATCATCAAGATCAATCAAGCAGGACGTAGGGTATTACCTCCATCAAGAGGGCCCGAACCTGGGTAAACATCGTGTCCCCCGCCTCCTGATACCATCCGCCTTAGACGCACAGTTCTGGACCCCCTACCCGAGATCCGCCGGTTTTGACACCGACATTGGTGCTTTCATTGAGAGTTCCACTGTGTCGTCATCATAAGGAGGGATGGCTTGTCTCGTTGTTAAGAACAACATCACCTCTAGGGGAGCCCTGGTTGTAGGCCAAACCATCCGACTAGGCGGCTTTGTCATGACCGCCCGCTCGGCCGTTGCGCCGACGATGACTTCTCTGGTCATCGAAAATAGCCTCCACATCGGCTCGAAATTCACAGAGCAGATGGATCCAATGGAGCTCTCCTCTTTGAACGAGCTCTTGGATCGCATCGCCGCTCTGGGAGTCGCTACGAACTATGATCGGATTGGGCTTAAACCGGACCAAAGGGAGATTAACTCTCCGCCGGTCACCCATCAGATAGCGGTGGTGGAGGAGCAATGCGGCGAATCTTCCTCTATCTTGAGGACGGACTATATCCGGATTCCCGAGCTCTCCGAGCCGGATACCCGTCCACGGGAGGACATCGCCCTAATCCTGAACCTAGAATCAAGCTGCATGCCAAACCTGCGCGGCAACATCCCAGAGCCTGAACTTTCAAGATCGTAAACTCCTCCGCCCCTGGGTCTCAGATGGGGTCAAGGTCTGGACTTATATCCACCTGTTGGGGATATAACTATTTGAGTAAGCCGGCCAGGAGGGGCCGGGTTATGCAAATAGGACTCATCGTAAAGGAAGCCCAAGACCCAGTGTGAGGATGGCGGTTCATAGAGCTTAAGGCCCATAGAGACAAACTGCCGTAATGGCATGACTTGTAACATAAGGTAGAGGTAACTAGTCACCGAGCCGAACACTGTTTATGAGCCGGCCGGGACTCTGTAGGCCAGAGGGCGTCAACCCGTGTATATAAGGGAACGACCCGCCGGCGGCTTAGGGCAAGAGACAACAAATCGAGAACCGAGCATAGCGTATCTCGCTCCCTGGTCATCGAAACCTCAAGCAATACCAACCCAACTAGACGTAGGCCTTCCTTCACCACATGGGGCTGAACTAGTATAAACCTCGCGTGTCCTTTGTCCCGATTAACCCCTTTAAGCTTCCTAGTTGCGATGGCTCTACGATTAAGTCCTTGCAAGAGGACATCTGCCGTGACAATTCCACGACAGTTGGCGCCCACCGTGGGGCCAGCGCACGGTGGATTTGAGTTCTTGAAGGGCAGCTTCGAAGGGCTCAGGGGATACGCAGACGGCCGGATGACCAAGAGTCGTCGCGGCAAGATCTACATCGACGACGAAGGCTGGGACCCCGACGCCGGCTCAATTGAGTACGGGTACCGGGTCCCCTTTGGCGGAATTCATGTCTTTATCGGCCGGATTGGTGAGCCGGGCCCTGAGCCGAGCAGCTGCACCGACCTCGTCGAGACGGCTCAGTGTGCGAAACCCGCCCGATCTCAACCCATTGTGAAGCGTGCCTTTGTGGGTTGCATCCATGGAGGTGAACTTTCTGAAGGATCTGAAGATGATGGTGAGCCGCTGTCCTCTCTGACGGTGATTCATCCGCCGGCTCAACAGATCCGCTGTATCAAGTTCAAGATGGTGTGCTTGGGGGCTGTTCCGATGGCAGCACTATTCCGGACCCCTCAGAGTCGCCAAACTGGGTAGGAGTCTTCATGGCTGGTACTCAACCCGGCCAAAATTCTATGGCTTCAGCAGCAATAATGTCCGGGTTAGGAGCAGCCGGGGCAGGAGGCCCTGTGCGCTCACCGGCTCAGGTACTGATGGATCTCATGGATAAACTTACGGCCTTGTTAATTGCTACAATCGTCCCTGCGAACCAATCTGAGCATGAGGCGGAGGTGGCACAGGTTCGTGATGAGATCGCCCGGGCCAAGCAAACCTTAGCAGCTGAAGATACTAGATTAGCCACAGAGCGAGCGGCTTTGGACGCACGGGCGCAACAACTTCAGGCAGAGGCCTTTCAGCTCACGTTGAGCTTAAACGCATCTAATGAGGTAATGAGGAGGAGACATCAGAAAACTCAGTCCCGTTTACCTCAGATTTATGATCCTCGGAATCTCTTTGCTACACCCGGGGTCGGCCCAAGTAACCCGCCAGGTGCAAATCAGTTTATGACATCCGGAGCGGGAGGCCCAGTCCAGCCTCCGGTGACGGCGCCTCTTCACGGCAATATGGCACCGCCCCATCACGTACCGATACCACAGGGTCACTTCTCCAACCCCATGGAGAACTTAATCGCAGCATCAGCACATTTGGCGGCTCTCCCAGTAGATGGTGATGATCCGACAGCGATGGAAACCCGGAGGATCAGGGAACTTGTCCAAACAGCCCTGGCTCAGCAAGAGACCTACTCCTATAGCCGGGACATGATTCACTCAACTCCTCCGCCTTGGTTAGCTCCGCCTCGTCAAAACCGGAGCCCGAGTTACAGTAGACACATGGAGTCAGAGGCCTTGTCAAGTAGCGCTCAGCGCCGGAACCAGCCCGGCGGGTATAACCCGGTTCAGGATCGGATACGTCAGGAGGACGAGCGGGCGGCTCAGCTAGCGGCTCAGCTAGCGGCTCAGCTAGCAGCCCAACAGGACTCACCGGCTTATCCGACGACTTCCATTGAGGCGGGTATTGCTACTAGAACCGGAGGAGTTCCTTGTCTGGTACCGGCTCTACGTAATGTACGTTTGCCCAAGGATTTCAAGGGACCTCGAAAGGTGCCGAATTATATGGCCGATTTACAGCCTGGGGCGTGGATTGAAAGTTACGAGATGGCCATGGAGCTGCTGGAGGTTAGCGATGAAGCGATGGCAAAATACTTCACCATGATGTTGGACGGAACGACCCGTTCTTGGTTAAAGGGTTTGCCACCCAATTCCATTAGTTCATGGGCGGAGCTAAAGGCCCGTTTTATCCAGAACTTCAAGGACACTTGCAAGCAGTCAATGCCGATTGTGGACCTGACAAATTGTAAACAGGAGGAAGGTGAATCTACGACTCATTGGGTGCGCCGGGTCAAAGATATAATACATTCGTCTGACAAGATGGATGCCGGTTTAGCATTTCTCATGCTGGAGAAGAATTGCCGCTTTGAGCCTCTGAGACAGAAACTGGGGCACCTGAAGCATGATTGCAACGATATGGGGACGCTGATGGCGGCTTTAGTCAAGTATGCCGATTCTAATAGTACCAAGGATCCCGCGTCTGATGAGGAAAAGACAGGGAAGGGAAAGAAGAATGGTAATGGAAAGGGTCAGCGGCATAACCCGGCGAGTCAAGGAGGCAATAAGCGTAAAGCGGACGGTAACCCGGAATTTGTGGCCAATGCACAGGGTAACAATCAGAAGCGCAAAGGAAAGCCACCCCCTCGGTTTGGCGGGTCAGGTCCGTCTCTTGAGCAACTACTCAATGAGCCCTGCCCGAAACACGACACCCGGGAACGACCAGTGACTCATTTATGGAAGGATTGCGCAATCATGAAGGCTTTCAAGAATTCTAATACGTTTGATGGCAATCAAGGCCCAAGCGGCGGCTCAGGAGCTGGCGGCTTTCATGGCCCGGGCGGCGGTTCAGGATCCGGTTTTCAGGGAAGCCAGGGTGATTATAAGCAACAGCAGTCTGGTCAAGGAGGTCAGCAGTAGCAGTAGTCCAGTTATCAGAGCCATCCAAAACAGCTAAATAGTGGGCAGTATCACATGTTCACCACAAGTTTGTGTAAACGTGATTAGAAAGTTCATAGGAGGGCGGTGAATTCTATTGAGCCGGCAGTCCCTCGTTACTTGAGGTGGTCGGAACAGCCTATTGTCTGGAGCAGGGAGGATCACCCTCCCCGGGTTGATAATCCAGGTCAGCTGGCCCTGGTAGTGGCACCGCAAGTTGGTGGTTATAAATTTACTAAGGTGCTCATGGATGGGGGTAGCAACATCAACATCCTCTATTACGAGACCTTTCGGCGCATGGGCTTAACTGACAAGAATTTAAAGACTTCCAACACCGTCTTCCATGGAGTGGTGCCTGGTAAGTCGGCGTATCCTGTGGGTAAAATCGAGCTAGAGGTGGCCTTTGGAGACGAGCATGATTCTAGGGCGGAGAAGTTAACTTTTTAAGTGGTCAAAATCAAGAGTCCATATCACGCTTTGTTCGGGCGGCCGGCTTATGCCAAGTTCATGGCGCGGCCGTGTTATGTTTATTTACAGCTCAAGATGCCGGGTTACAAGGGTACCATCACTATGCATGGAAGCCGAAAGGTGGCCCTGGAATGCGAGGAAGGCGATGCGGCTTATGCCGAGTCTGTCTGTGCAGCAGAGGAGCTCAAATTTTATCAAGATAACGTTGACCCGGCAGATATGACCTCACTCAAGAAGCCGACTACGGAGCATGACCCGGCCATGAAGTTTAAATCGACTGCAGAGACTAAGCTTGTTGATTTTACTCCGGGCGATTCGTCTAAGCAATTCAGCATCAGTGCCAACTTGGATCCTAAATAGGAAAGCGCGCTCATCGAGTTCATCCGTGAGAATCGGGACATCTTTGCATGGAAGCCTTCTAACATGCCGGGTGTACCGAGAGGACTCACTGAGCACACTCTTAATATTGATCCGAAGTATAAGCCGGTCAGGCAGTTTCTCCGACGATTCAATGAGGAATGACGAAAAGCTATAGGAGAAGAGGTCGCCCGGCTCTTGGCGGCTGGGTTCATTGTCAAAGTTTTTCACCCGGAGTGGTTGGCTAACCCGGTGCTCGTGCTCAAGAAAAACGGCACCTGGCGGATGTGTGTGGATGACACGGACTTAAATAAAGCTTATCAGGCTGATCCTTTCGCTCTCCCTCGGATTGATCAAATCATTGATGCTACGGCGGGTTGTGCGCGTTTGAGCTTTTTGGATTCTTACTCTGGTTATCATCAGATCAAGATGACAGTTAAGGACCAGGAGAAGGCGGCTTTCATCACTCCGTTTGGAGCCTTCTGCTATGTGTCTATGCCTTTTGGGATCAAGAGTGCCCAGGCGACTTATCAACGGTGTGTACAGAATTGTCTTCACAATCAGATTGGGTGCAATGTTCATGCTTATGTGGATGACATAGTGGTGAAATCCAAAGAGGCGGAAACCTTGATATCTGATCTCAGAGAAACCTTTGACAATCTCCGGGTTTACAAAATGATGCTTAACCCGGAGAAGTGTGTATTTGGTGTGCCTGCAGGCAAGCTTTTGGGATTCTTGGTCTCAAACAGGGGCATCGAGGCTAATCCGGAGAAGATTAAGGCAATCACTTCTTTGGCTAAACCGGCATGTATCAATGATGTTCAGCGATTGGCGGGCCATGTTGCCGCCTTAAGCCGGTTCATAAGCCGGTTAGGTGAGAAGGCCCTACCACTGTACCAGCCGATGAAGAAGGCAGACACCTTTGTCTGGAGTAATGCTGCTAATACTGCTTTTGAGGATTTGAAGAGGCAGTTATCCGAGCCACCAGTTCTTGCAGCTACCATTGACAAAGAGCCTTTGCTGTTATATGTGGCTGCTAATTCACGAGCCGTCAGTGTGGCAATTGTGGTAGAGCACAAGGAGGCTGGTAAGGAACATCCGGTTCAACGGCCGGTTTATTATGTCAGTGAGGTACTCATCGAGTCAAAACAAAGATATCCTCATTGGCAGAAACTTGTTTACGGGGTGTTCATGGCAAGCCGGAAGCTGAAGCAATACTTCCAAGGTCACCCTATCACTGTAGTGAGTTCTGCCCCCTTGGGAGACATTATTCAGAATAGAGAGGCTACAGGACGAGTCGCCAAGTGGGCCATCGAGCTCGGGCCTCATGGTTTGAAGTACGTACCACGCACTGCCATTAAGTCTCAAGCTTTGGTGGATTTCATCAATGACTGGACAGAGCTACAGGCACCTGAGGAGAAGCCCGATAATACTTATTGGGCTATTCACTTTGATGGGTCCAGACAGTTGGAAGGCTCGGGGCTGGAGTCGTGTTAACTTCCCCTCGAGGTGACAAATTTTGTGATGTGCTCCGGCTTATGTTTCCTTGTACTAACAATGCAGCTGAGTACGAGGCCCTACTCCATGGTCTCCGGATGGCCAAAGAGATGAACTTGAGCCGGGTAAGATGCTTGGGAGACTCAGACCTTGTGGCTCAACAGGTGTCAGGCAAGTGGGACTCTAAAGATCCCCTTATGGCGGCTTACCATCGTGAAGTCGATGCTGTGGCTGGGCATTTCAAGGGTTATGCGGTGGAACACATTGATCGAAGGAAGAATGAGGCGGCTGATGCCTTAAGCCGGCTGGGGTCTCAGCGTAAGCCGGTGCCGCCTAACACCTTTCTTGATGTTTTGCATAATCCTTCTGTTAAGTTACCTACAGAGGAAGATCTGGCAATACCAGACCCGGAGGCACAGCTGGTGGCGGCTCTCCACATTATCCCGGATTGGACAGTGCCTTATTTGGCTTACATGACCTGGGGAGAGTTGCCAGAAGATGAGACCTTGGCAAGACAAATCGCCCGGCGGTACAAGTCCATGACAATTGTCAATGGCGAGTTACATCACTGCAGCGTCACTGGAGCATTTCAATGTTGCGTGTCACCTGCAGAGGGTCAGGAGATCCTTCGTGAGATTCATGAAGGCGATTGTGGTCATCACGCCGGCTCAAAATCTCTTGTGGCCAAAGCTTTCCGTCATGGGTTTTATTGGCTGACGGCTCATGCGGATGCAGAAGACCTGGTCAGTAAATGTGACGGATGTCAGAAATTCTCACGACGAGCCCATGTGCCGGCTCAAGAATTGAGGATGATTCCAATTACTTGGCCGTTTGCAGTCTGGGGGCTTGATATGGTCGGGCCTTTCGAAAGGTCTAAGGATAAAAAGACGCACCTCTTGGTAGCGGTTGACAAGTTCACAAAGTGGGTGGAGGCGGAGCCAGTCAGTAAGTGTGATGCAGCCACGGCGGTCCAGTTTATGAAAAAGGTGATTTTTCGCTTTGGTTTTCCACACAACATTATAACTGATAATGGCACTAACCTCTCCAAAGGAGCTATGGAAGAGTTCTGTCAACGAGAGCATATCCGGCTTGACATTTTAGCTATGGCTCACCCTCAATCCAATGGTCAAGCAGAACGAGCTAATCAAGAAATCTTGAGGGGTATCAAGCCCCAGCTCTTGGTCCCCTTGCAGCCGACGCCGGGTTGTTGGGTGGAGGAGTTACCTTCTGTACTTTGGAGCATCAATACTACACCTAACAGGTCTACGGGTTACACGCCTTTCTTTATGGTGTATGGAGCAGAGGCGGTCCTGCCAAGTGACATCCGTCATGACTCACCCCGTGTGGCGGCTTATGTTGAAGAAGACAATGAAAAAGCTCGGCAAGACGCACTTGACCTATTAGATGAAGAGCGATACTTGGCAATAGCCCGCTCGGCGATTTACCAGCAAGACCTGCGCCACTACCACAGCCGCCGGGTTAGGTCCAGAACCTTTCAGGAAGGCGACTTAGTGCTCCGACTCATCCAGGATCAATCTGACATGCACAACCTATCCCCTCCTTGGGAAGGACCCTTTGTGGTCAGCAAGAATCTGAACAACGAATCATACTACCTTATCGACGTTCGGGAGCACAAAGACTCACGTAAGTCAGAGGAGGAGACCCGTCGGTCGTGGAATATCGCTCATCTTCGGCCTTATTATACTTGAGCCATCGACTCTAATGTGTATATGCTTATACTATGTATATTACAATAAAGCAGGACCTCTGTCCTTTTTTCCACTCCCAAAAAAAGGTTTATGTGTTTTCTTTGTCAGGTGGTGGAGATAACCAAGGAGAAGCGGATCATATCTGAATCCGGCTTTCCTTTGGTCCGGCTTATGATCATATCTGAATCTAGCCGTGATCACTTGGGGGCTTCCTGTTCAAACATAGGTCGTATTCAAACCAAAGAGAACATAGCTGTCGATACCCACTTAATCGGCATACTGCCAAACCCACTTGGGGGCTTCTTGATCATATTTGAATCATAGCTTAACCCCTTTGGGTCTGACATGGATCATATTTGAATCAGCGTCATTAAACAACTCTTATGGTCACTTGGGGGCTTCCTGTTCAAACATAGGTCATATTCGAACCAAAGAGAACATAGCTGTCGATACCCACTTGATCGGCATCGCCACAGTCACTGGGGGCTAACAGATCGTATCCGAATCTTAGCTCAACCCCTTTGGAACGGTTCACTGATCGTATTCGAATCAGAAACCCTTGAATTTTGTTCATCATATTTTACAAGTATCTGTTGGGGAACGTAGTAATTTCAAAAAAATTCCTACGCACAAGCAAGATCATGGTGATGCATAGCAACGAGAGGGGAGAGTGTGATCTACGTACCCTTGTAGACCGACAGCGGAAGCGTTAGCACAATGCGGTTGATGTAGTCGTACGTCTTCACGGCCCGACTGATCAAGCACCGAAACTACGGCACCTCCGAGTTCTAGCACACGTTCAGCTCGATGACGATCCCCGGACTCCGATCCAGCAAAGTGTCGGGGAAGAGTTCCGTCAGCACGATGGCGTGGTGACGATCTTGATGTACTACCGTCGCAGGGCTTCGCCTAAGCACCGCTACAATATTATCGAGGATTATGGTGGAAGGGGGCACCGCACACGGCTAAGAATATGATCACGTGGATCAACTTGTGTGTCTCGGGGTGCCCCCTGTCCCCGTATATAAAGGATCAAGGGGAGGAGGCCGACCGGCCCCTATGGCGCGCCAAGGAGGAGTCCTCCTCCTAGTAGGAGAGGGGGAAAGAAGTGGGGAGGGAGAAGGAAAGGGGGGCGCCGCCCCCCCTCTCCCAATCCAATTCGGACCAGGGGGGAGGAGGCGTGCGGCCCACCCTGGCTGCCCCTCTCTCTCTCCACTAAGGCCCATATGGCCCATTACTTCTCCCGGGGGGGTTACGTTAACCCTCCGGCTCTCCGGTTTTCTCCGAAATCACCCGAAACACTTCCGGTGTCCGAATATAGCCGTCCAATATATCAATCTTTATGTCTCGACCATTTCAAGACTCCTCGTCATGTCCGTGATCACATCCGGGACTCCGAACTAACTTCGGTACATCAAAACTCATAAACTCATAATATAACTGTCATCGAAACCTTAAGCGTGCGGACCCTACGGGTTCGAGAACAATGTAGACATGACCGAGACACGTCTCCGGTCAATAACCAATAGCGGAACCTGGATGCTCATATTGGCTCCTACATATTCTACGAAGATCTTTTATCGGTCAGACCGCATAACAACATGCGTTGTTCCCTTTGTCATCGGTATGTTACTTGCCCGAGATTCGATCGTCGGTATCTCAAGACCTAGTTCAATCTCGTTACCGGCAAGTCTCTTTACTCGTTTCGTAATACATCATCTTGCAACTAACTTATTAGTTGCAATGCTTGCAAGGCTTATGTGATGTGCATTACCGAGAGGGCCCAGAGATACCTCTCCGACAATCGGAGTGACAAATCCTAATCTCGAAATACGCCAACCCAACATTCACCTTTGGAGACACCTGTAGAGCTCCTTTATAATCACTCAGTTATGCTGTGACGTTTGGTAGCACACAAAGTGTTCCTCCGGTAAACGGGAGTTGCATAATCTCATAGTCATAGGAACATGTATAAGTCATTAAGAAAGCAATAGCAACACACTAAACGATCGGGTGCTAAGCTAATGAATGGGTCATGTCAATCACATCATTCTCCTAATTATGTGATCCCATTAATCAAATGACAACACATGTCTATGGTTAGGAAACATAACCATCTTCGATTAACGAGCTAGTCAAGTAGAGGCATACTAGTGACGTTTGGTTTGTCTATATATTCACACAAGTATTATGTTTCTGGATAATACAATTCTAGCATGAATAATAAACATTTATCATGATATAAGGAAATAAAATAATAACATTATTATTGCCTCTAGGCCATATTTCCTTCAGTCTCCCACTTGCACTAGAGTCAATAATCTAGATTACAAAGTAATGATTCTAACACCCATGGAGCTTTGGTGCTGATCTTGTTTTGCTCGTGGAAGAGGCTTAGTCAACGGGTCTGCTACATTCAGATCCGTATGTATCTTGCAAATCTCTATGTCTCCCACCTGGACTAGATCCCGGATGGAATTGAAGCGTCTCTTGATGTGCTTGGTTCTCTTGTGAAATCTGGATTCCTTTGCCAAGGCAATTGCACCAGTATTGTCACAAAAGATTTTCATTGGACCCGATGCACTAGGTATGACACCTAGATCGGATATGAAATCCTTCATCCAGACTCCTTCGTTTGCTGCTTCCGAAGCAGCTATGTACTCCGCTTCACATGTAGATCCCGCCACAACGCTTTGTTTAGAGCTGCACCAACTAACAGCTCCGCCATTTAATGTAAACACGTATCTGGTTTGCGATTTAGAATCGTCCGAATCAGTGTCAAAGCTTGCATCAACGTAACCATTTACGATGAGCTCTTTGTCACCTCCATATATGAGAAACATATCCTTAGTCCTTTTCAGGTATTTCAGGATGTTCTTGACCGTTGTCCAGTGATCCACTCCTGGATTACTTTGGTACCTCCCTGCTAGACTTATAGCAAGACACACATCAGGTCTGGTACACAACATTGCATACATAATAGAGCCTATGGCTGAAGCATAGGGAACATCTTTCATTTTCTCTCTATCTTCTGCATTGGTCGGACTTTGAGTCTTACTCAATTTCACACCTTGTAACACAGGCAAGAATCCTTTCTTTGTTTGATCCATTTTGAACTTTTTCAAAACTTTGTCAAGGTATATGCTTTGTGAAAGTCCAATTAAGCGTCTCGATCTGTCTCTATAGATCTTGATGCCCAATATGTAGGCAGCTTCACCGAGGTCTTTCATTGAAAAACTTTTATTCAAGTATCCTTTTATGTTATCCAGAAATTCTATATCATTTCCGATTAGTAATATGTCATCTACATATAATATCAGAAATGCTACAGAGCTCCCACTCACTTTCTTGTAAATACGGGCTTCTCCAAAAGTCTGTATAAAACCAAATGCTTTGATCACACTATCAAAGCGTTTATTCCAACTCCGAGAGGCTTGCACCAGTCCATAAATGGATCGCTGGAGCTTGCACACTTTGTTAGCTCCCTTTGGATCGACAAAACCTTCCGGCTGCATCATATACAACTCTTCTTGCAGAAATCCATTCAGGAATGCAGTTTTGACATCCATTTGCCAAATTTCATAATCATAAAATGCGGCAATTGCTAACATGATTCGGACAGACTTAAGCATCGCTACGGGTGAGAAGGTCTCATCGTAGTCAATCCCTTGAACTTGCCGAAAACCTTTTGCGACAAGTCGAGCTTTGTAGACAGTAATATTACCGTCAACGTTAGTCTTCTTCTTCTTGAAGATCCATTTATTCTCAATTGCTTGCCGATCATTGGGCAAGTCAACCAAAGTCCATACTTTGTTCTCATACATGGATCCCATCTCAGATTTCATGGCTTCAAGCCATTTTGCGGAATCTGGGCTCACCATCGCTTCTTCATAGTTTGTAGGTTCATCATGATCTAGTAGCATGACTTCCAGAACAGGATTACCGTACCACTCTGGCGCGGATCTTACTCTGGTTGATCTACGAGGTTCAGTAGTATCTTGTTCTGAAGTTTCATGATCATTATCATTAGCTTCCTCACTAATTGGTGTAGGTGTCACAGAAACAGGTTTCTGTGATGTACTAATTTCCAATAAGGGAGCAGGTATAGTTACCTCGTCAAGTTCTACTTTCCTCCCACTCACTTCTTTCGAGAGAAACTCCTTCTCCAGAAAGTTTCCGAATTTAGCAACAAAAGTCTTGCCTTCGGATCTGTGATAGAAGGTGTATCCAATAGTTTCCTTTGGATATCCTATGAAGACACATTTCTCCGATTTGGGTTCGAGCTTATCAGGTTGAAGCTTTTTCACATAAGCATCGCAGCCCCAAACTTTCAGAAACGACAACTTTGGTTTCTTGCCAAACCACAGTTCATAAGGCGTCGTCTCAACGGATTTTGATGGTGCCCTATTTAACATGAATGCGGCCGTCTCTAGAGCGTATCCCCAAAACGATAGCGGTAAATCAGTAAGAGACATCATAGATCGCACCATATCCAGTAAAGTACGATTACGACGTTCAGACACACCATTACGCTGTGGTGTTCCGGGTGGCGTGAGTTGCGAAACTATTCCACATTGTTTCAAATGTACACCAAACTCGTAACTCAAATATTCTCCTCCACGATCAGATCGTAGGAATTTTATTTTCTTGTTACGATGATTTTCAACTTCACTCTGAAATTCTTTGAACTTTTCAAACGTTTCAGACTTGTGTTTCATTAAGTAGATATACCCATATCTGCTTAAGTCATCTGTGAAGGTGAGAAAATAACGATATCCGCCACGAGCCTCAACATTCATCGGACCACATACATCTGTATGTATGATTTCCAACAAATCTGTTGCTCTCTCCATAGTACCGGAGAATGGTGTTTTTGTCATCTTATCCATAAGGCACGGTTCGCAAGTACCAAGTGATTCATAATCAAGTGGTTCCAAAAGCCCATCAGTATGGAGTTTCTTCATGCGCTTTACACCGATATGACCCAAACGGCAGTGCCACAAATAAGTTGCACTATCATTATCAACTCTGCATCTTTTGGCTTCAACACTATGAATATGTGTGTCACTACTATCGAGATTTAATAAGAATAGACCACTCTTTAAGGGTGCATGACCATAAAAGATATTACTCATATAAATAGAACAACCATTATTCTAAGATTTAAATGAATAACTGTCTCGCATCAAACAAGATCCAGATATAATGTTCATGCTTAACGCTGGCACCAAATAACAATTATTTAGGTCTAATACTAATCCCGAAGGTAGATGTAGAGGTAGCGTGCCGACTGCGATCACATCGACTTTGGAACCATTTCCCACACGCATCGTCACCTCGTCCTTAGCCAATCTTCGCTTAATCCGTAGTCCCTGTTTCGAGTTGCAAATATTAGCAACAGAACCAATATCAAATACCCAGGTGCTACCGCGAGCATTAGTAAGGTACACATCAATAACATGTATATCACATATACCTTTGCTCATCTTGCCATCCTTCTTATCCGCCAAATACTTGGGGCAGTTCCGCTTCCAGTGACCAGTCTGCTTGCAGTAGAAGCACTCTGTTTCAGGCTTAGGTCCAGGTTTGGGTTTCTTCTCTTGAGTAGCAAATTGTTTGCTATTCTTTTTGAAGTTCCCCTTCTTCTTCCCTTTGCCCTTTTTCTTGAAACTAGTGGTCTTCTTGACCATCAACACTTGATGCTCCTTCTTGATTTCTACCTCCGCAGCTTTCAGCATTGCGAAGAGCTCGGGAATAGTCTTATTCATCCCTTGCATATTATAGTTCATCACGAAGCTCTTGTAGCTTGGTGGTAGTGATTGGAGAATTCTGTCAATGACGCAATCATCTGGAAGATTAACTCCCAATTGAATCAAGTGATTATTATACCTAGACATTTTGAGTATATGCTCACTGACAGAACTGTTCTCCTCCATCTTGCAGCTATAGAACTTATTGGAGACTTCATATCTCTCAATCCGGGCATTTGCTTGAAATATTAACTTCAACTCCTGGAACATCTCATATGCTCCATGATGTTCAAAATGTCGTTGAAGTCCCGATTCTAAGCCGTAAAGCATGGCACATTGAACTATCGAGTAGTCATCAGCTTGCTCTGCCAGACGTTCATAACATCTGGTGTTGCTCTAGCAGCAGGCCTGGCACCCAGCGGTGCTTCCAGGACGTAATTCTTCTATGCAGCAATGAGGATAATCCTCAAGTTACGGACCCAGTCCGTGTAATTGCTACCATCATCTTTCAACTTTGCTTTCTCAAGGAACGCATTAAAATTCAACGGAACAACAACACGGGCCATCTATCTACAATCAAACATAAACAAGTAAGATACTATCAGGTACTAAGTTCATGATAATTTTAGGTTCAATTAATCATATTACTAAAGAACTCCCACTTAGATAGACATCCCTCTAATCCTCTAAGTGATTACGTGATCCAAATCAACTAAACCATGTCCGATCATCACGTGAGATGGAGTAGTTTCATTGGTGAACATCGCTATGTTGATCATATCTACTATATGATTCACGCTCGACCTTTCGGTCTCCGTGTTCCGAGGCCATATCTGTATATGCTTGGCTCGTCAAGTATAACCTGAGTATTCCGCGTGTGCAACTGTTTTGCACCCGTTGTATTTGAACGTAGAGCCTATCACACCCGGTCATCACGTGGTGTCTCAGCACGAAGAACTTTCGCAATGGTGCATACTCAGGGAGAACACTTCTTGATAATTAGTGAGAGATCATCTTAAAATGCTACCGTCAATCAAAGCAAGATAAGATGCATAAAAGATAAACATCACATGCAATCAATATAAGTGATATGATATGGCCATCATCATCTTGTGCTTGTGATCTCCATCTTCGAAGCACCATCGTGATCACCATCGTCACCGGCGTGACACCTTGATCACCATCGTAGTATCGTTGTCATCTCGCCAATCTTATGCTTCCACGACTATCGCTACCGTTTAGTGATAAAGTAAAGCATTACAGCGCAGTTGTATTGCATACAATAAAGCGACAACCATATGGCTCCTGCCAGTTGCCGATAACTCGGTTACAAAACATGATCATCTCATACAATAAAATTTAGCATCATGTCTTGACCATATCACATCACAACATGCCCTGCAAAAACAAGTTAGACGTCCTCTACTTTGTTGTTGCAAGTTTTACGTGGCTGCTACGGGCTTAAGCAAGAACCAATCTTACCTACGCATCAAAACCACAACGATAGTTTGTCAAGTTGGTGCTATTTTAACCTTCACAAGGACCGGACGTAGCCACACTCGGTTCAACTAAAGTTGGAGAAACTGTCACCCGCTAGCCACCTTTGTGCAAAGCACGTCGGGAGAACCGGTCTCGCGTAAGCGTACGCGTAATGTCGGTCCGGGCCGCTTCGTCCAACAATACCGCCGAGCCAAAGTATGACATGCTGGTAAGCAGTATGACTTATATCGCCCACAACTCACTTGTGTTCTACTCGTGCAAATAACATCAGCACATAAAACCTAGGCTCGGATGCCACTGTTGGGGAACGTCGTAATTTCAAAAAAATTCCTATGCACACACAAGATCATGGTGATGCATAGCAACGAGAGGGGAGAGTGTGATCTACGTACCCTTGTAGACCGACAGCGGAAGCGTTAGCACAACGCGGTTGATGTAGTCGTACGTCTTCACGGCCCGACCGATCAAGCACCGAAACTACGGCACCTCCGAGTTCTAGCACACGTTCAGCTCGATGACGATCCCCGGACTCCGATCCAGCAAAGTGTCGGGGAAGAGTTCCGTCAGCACGACGGCGTGGTGACGATCTTGATGTACTACCGTCGCAGGGCTTCGCCTAAGCACCGCTACAATATTATCGAGGATTATGGTGGAAGGGGGCACCGCACACGGCTAAGAATATGATCACGTGGATCAACTTGTGTGTCTCAGGGTGCCCCTATCCCCATATATAAAGGATCAAGGGGAGGAGGCCGGCCGGCCCCTATGGCGCGCCAAGGAGGAGTCCTCCTCCTAGTAGGAGTAGGACTCCTACTAGGAGGGGGAAAGAAGTGGGGAGGGAGAAGGAAAGGGGGGCACCGCCCCCCTCTCCTAGTCCAATTCGGACCAGGGGGGAGGAGGCGCGCGGCCCACCCTAGCTGCCCCTCTCTCTCTCCACTAAGGCCCATATGGCCCATTACTTCTCCCGGGGGGTTCCGGTAACCCTTCGGCTCTCCGGTTTTCTCCGAAATCACCCGGAACACTTCCGGTGTCCGAATATAGCCGTCCAATATATCAATCTTTATGTCTCGACCATTTCGAGACTTCTCGTCATGTCCGTGATCACATCCGGGACTCCGAACTAACTTCGGTACATCAAAACTTATAAACTTATAATATAACTGTCATCGAAACCTTAAGCGTGCGGACCCTACGGGTTCGAGAACAATGTAGACATGACCGAGACACGTCTCCGGTCAATAACCAATAGCGGAACCTAGATGCTCATATTGGCTCCTACATATTCTACGAAGATCTTTTATCGGTCAGACCGCATAACAACATACGTTGTTCCCTTTGTCATCGGTATGTTACTTGCCCGAGATTCGACCGTCGGTATCTCAATACCTAGTTCTATCTCATTACCGGCAAGTCTCTTTACTCGTTTCGTAATACATCATCTTGCAACTAACTCATTAGTTGTAATGCTTGCAAGGCTTATGTGATGTGCATTACCGAGAGGGCCCAGAGATACCTCTCCGACAATCGGAGTGACAAATCCTAATCTCGAAATACGCCAACCCAACATTCACCTTTGGAGACACCTGTAGAGCTCCTTTATAATCACCCAGTTACGTTGTGATGTTTGGTAGCACACAAAGTGTTCCTCCGATAAACGGGAGTTGCATAATCTCATAGTCATAGGAACATGTATAAGTCATGAAGAAAGCAATAGCAACACACTAAACGATCGGGTGCTAAGCTAATGGAATGGGTCATGTCAATCACATCATTCTCCTAATGATGTGATCCCATTAATCAAATGACAACACATGTCTATGGTTAGGAAACATAACCATCTTCGATTAACGAGCTAGTCAAGTAGAGGCATACTAGTGACGTTTGGTTTGTCTATATATTCACACAAGTATTATGTTTCCGGATAATACAATTCTAGCATGAATAATAAACATTTATCATGATATAAGGAAATAAAATAATAACATTATTATTGCCTCTAGGCCATATTTCCTTCAGTATCAACATTGGATATCTTGTGACCCTCTTGAAAATACAATGGAATACATTGCAATCCTCCAGGATTAATACTGGTTACATCAGGTTGTTAAGTACCAGGTGAACTTTTATGTGCTAATTTTCAGGAGTTAAACTTACCCTCAGGGGTTTGCTTATGTAAGCCGGAAAAGCAGCTGTAAGCATGACAGGGCAATGCAAGACATTTCGGCGAAGGACATAACAGATTCATATAAACTACAAAGTGCATAGTAACGGTGGCTTATGCAAGTATTAAGGGCCATAAGCGTGCGCAAAGGCATAGCAAAACTCAAAGTATTTTCTACTCTATTACAAGACTCCCCGAGTCTGAATGATGCGGCATTGTTTTTCTACAATGATATAAGCAGGTGGCGCCTGGCAATCTACTCTTGGGGTTGACTTGAAGCCTCCGGGTTATCCTTCTCCCCCTTTCCGCCGGCTGCTTTGTCCTGGAAGGATGATGAGGCCCAGTCAATGCCACTCAAAGCATCAAACTCAGCTTCATCATCTATTAAACCGGTTGGGTCGACTTCAGGGGCAAAGGTGTGCTTACGGATTGGAGGAATCAAGCTGACATTATCATAATGCGGCGTGGGGATTCTCCGATTCTCCTTGTCATAACCCGGCTGACACTTGGTGAGGTCAGTGTCGTTTCCAATTTGAGTGGCCATAGAGCGTATATCCCTCACGTAGGTGGTGAAATCCTTTTCATCAAATGGAGTGCCATCCTCCTTTAAACTTGGATACCCAAGAGCGATGTCGGCCGGGTCTAGCTCTGGTAACCAGGCTTTGGCCCGACTCAAAGTGGCTATTGCTCCCGCTCTTGCAGATGCTCGTCTTAACTCTTGGATTCGCTGAGGTAGCATAGCAAGCCGCTTCAGCACATCTTGCAGGAGATAGGGAACATCATTTGATAAAGCCACAACGGCCAGAGCACGTTGTGACCCAGTGTAGAGCTGTTCCACCAGAGTATAAACCGCCTTCATCTTGATCACCATGTTCTGCTGGAGATTTGTGCTCATGGGGCCTGTGTTATTAAGCATAAGGTGAGCAGGTGGAAACAACTGAAATGGTCATTAAAGGAGTTTTGCGGTGTTTGAGGTTTAAGTAAGTCACTCACCAAAGATTGATGAGATCATTCGAGATATCTGGCGCTTTAAGCCGAACAGTTCGGCCGTTGCTTCCGCAAGCGATACCTCTGCTGTCTCGGCCCGGGTCACCAGTGCGGCCTTTTCATCAGCCCAGGTTTTCTTCTCCGACTCAAAGTTCTTCTTCAACTTCTCTTGTTCAGAGACGCTGAACTCAAACTTGGAGTTGGATTTCTGGATTTCAAGCTCTTGAGCTGCCAGGCGATTCTTCAGTTCAGTAATCTCTGACTCAAAATGATTTATGGTGGCCTGCATTGATGTCGGGTTATAATCAGAATTACTTTAAGATCATATTAAGTCCCAAGCACTTTGCAAGCAAAGGTACTTGACACTTGGGGGCTAATGTATACTGAAGAACTCTCAATTACTACTCCGGTTCATGGAAATTAAGTCCCAAGCACTTTGCAAGCAAAGATGTTTGGCACTTGGGGGCTAATGTGTATCGCAAGTGCTACAACCAGGTTAAATATTTTTTTCCTAAGCCGGATAAGCAGTGCTAGGCAGTTTTCTAAAGTCTATAGCATATTTACTTATAAGCAATAGACTTGGGGGCTGGTACAATAAGTATGGTTAAAGAAAGCTAGCATAAGTCATACCTCAGATTTTTGCTGTATCTGCTTCACCATGTAAATTTCCAGGTCACGACTGCTATGTACTTGATTGATATAGCCGAAGACGATCTCTCCAATACTCAAATGAGTGTAGTTAGTGGCGTCCAGCTTGGCCTTTCGGCGTTCTAACAATTCCACTTTAGCAGAACACTTGGCAAGTACAGTTGGCTGTGCCGGCTCAACAAACTGAGTCTTGAGAATCTCAACTTCCGGATCATCTGCCTTGGCGAGGCTAGGAGCCTCCGGGTTATCAGAATCGTTGAGGGTTTGCTTAGCAGACGGGTCAGAGGAAGAAACAGGAACTTCATGAGATGGTTGAGGCGGCGGCTCGTGAGCAAAGGCGTCAGGAGCAGCTGTGCCCAGCTCCGATTCAGTCACAACCGGCTCTTGGGATGGCTTATTCTTTTTTGCCTTTTTGCTGGGCTTTACTTGCACACTGTGGGAAAGGTAGACAGGTTAAATACAAAAATATGAGTAAAATAAAGCATAAGGTACAACAAGTTTATATTACCCGGGAGCAGTTTTGAAGGCCGGCATGTTGGACTGCATAGACTCACCGGAGGAAGGTGAAGTATCCTGATAGTTGGAGTCATAGGAATTGAGAGGCTGATGAATGAAATCCGCCAAAGGAAAAAGAAGGTGTAAATCGGAGATAACCTCAGCCTGGAGCTTCCTGGACACATCAGGTAAGCCGGAGGAGAGTTCCGCGTCTTTGCTAGTCCGTGCCTGCCTCCGGCTCTCATAAATCTATCGCTTCAAAAGAAATTGAGGGTCTTGGTATGCTAAAGGATGTGAAAATCTTACTTTCCGGGTTACTCTTTGGATTTTCAACCTCGGCAAAGGCTCTGAGTCGGAGGAGATTATAGTTACCTCTTCTTCAATGGCTTGGCTGTTGCCTGTATCCTCCTGAGAGGAATTAATGTCAATAACATGATGATAAAAGAGTCAGGGGAATTAGGAGTTACCTCTTCTTCATCATCATCAGTATCATCCAGTTTCATCATATTTGAGGCGCCGGGTTTCCTCTTTCTTGAAGTTCCAGTCTTAGCGGTTCGTCTTTCGGCTCTTTTTGCTGCTCTGGCTTGTTTGGCAGCCTCATGGTCATACCTGACCTTCCAAAAGCCGCTATTTGCCTATGAATAAGGATAAAGGGTTATGAGTAAAGGTAAGGTATAACATAATAAAGATAATTGTGGAGGATAGTAACTTACTGGAGGGGCTGGGTTCTTCTGGCAAAAAGGTAGTAAGCCGAAAGCGTTACTATTCACTGTGCCCTCTTTCAACAAAGACTCAGTTGTAGCTTCCACTACGTCATCTGGTAAGTCGTCATGACTATGACGCTGAGGGTCATCTTTCTCGCCTGAATAATTACACATTAAGCCGGGGCGGCGGCTTAACGGAATTATTCTCCAAGCAACCCAGACTCAGACCAGGTCAATGCCATCTAAGCCATTCCCTAAAAGAGCTTTAATCTTCTTGATCTTGGGGGTGAGTGGCAGACGTTCAATAGCAGTCAACTTATCCGGCAGTGGGTGAGTAGGTTCAAGACGCAATGCACGGAAGCCGGGCAGCGGGTTTTCACCAATCGGAGAAGTATCCTGGCAGTAGAACCATGTCTGGTTCCAGTCCTTTGGATGACTCGGCAATTCAGCATAAGGGAACAGGCAGTCTCTCCGCCTTTGGATCGATATGCCACCAAGCTCTAGACTGGGTCCGTTGGCCCGCTCATTCTGCCGGTTCAAATAGAACAATTCCCTGAACAAAAGTAGGCTGGGTTCTTCTCCAAGGTAGACCTCACAGAAAACTTGGAAATTGCAGATATTTGACACGGAATTGGGCCCGATGTCTTGAGGTCTTAAGTCAAAGAAGTGCAGAACGTCTCTAAAGAATTTTGAACCGGGAGGAGCAAATCCCCGGCTCATGTGATCGGTAAAAATGATCACCTCCCCTCCCTTGGGTTGAGGTTTCTCTTCAGACGGTTCAGGAGCACGATAAGACATGACATCCTTCTTGGGCAGATGGCCAGACTTTACAAACTCGGACAGTTTGCTCTCTGTAACAATGGATGGGACCCAGTTGCAGGTAACCGGAGGTTTAACAGCTTTGGGTGCCATTGGGTAAATTGAAGCCTACAACAAGATAAAGGAAATTTTTCCGGTTTATTATAACCCGGAGAATAAACATTATTGGGTTATTTAAGATGGCGGCTTAAGAAGGGGCCTAATGACATACAGGTAACTGTGTGATAATGTTTAACAGCTCCAGGTATTAAAGATGATTAAGGTTTTCTTAAGTCGCCAGAGGCAAGCGGTGCTGACAGCCGGTACTATCTTAAACCGGCTACACGAACTACTATGGCTGAAACAGAGTCAACAGACGCAGTTTTTTGGCTAAGTGTGGAACAAACAGGTTTCACAAGTTGCAATCATTATTTTGGATCAAACGGTTGCTCTAAAAAGAAAAATTTCTAGACCTAAAACAGGGCAGAGAAGTTCATGCAGTCGAAGATGGTTTCCAGACAGGGGAAATGAGATCTGTTTCTATACAAAATAGGCGCAAATAGGTACCGCAGCAGTTCTATGTTGTTTTTACGATCTAAAAAGTGCGTTGGAAGTGGAAACTAGCAAAGACTCGCATCGGGCGGTGAAGAACGCCGACGAACTCAAGACAGTTCCAATGCAGATCTAAGGAAAACGAAGAAAAGGAACTCACCGATGTGGATGAGCTGCGGAGGGTCGTCATCGTTTTCTGGTCAAGAGTTAGGTTGATGCAGCGGCCTGAGTCGTTGAAGACGAAGGAGTTCGACGGCGGTGGCGGCGGAGCTCAAGCAGTAGAGAAGGGAGTGCGAGGAGGAAGACAGCTGAGGAAAATGGGAAAGACCTAGGTCGCATCCATTTATAAGGAGGGGCCGACCAAGACGGCGCGAAAAATGAGGAGACGGAGTATCATTATCCAGCGACCCCGACGCCTCGATTTTCGGGATGGTCAGTAAAGGCAAAGATCCGTTGGAGGATATGACGGAATAAAATATGAGTTTTATTGAAGATGACGTCACGGAGATTTAACCCGGACCAGATGATGACGTCACAGCGGGTTACAGTTTCCGCACAAAACAGAAGACTGAAGGCCAGTTCATAAGGTTTTTAAAGATTGACATGAACCGGTCCAAATCAATCTGGGGCCTAATGTTGGGGATATAACTATTTGAGTAAGCCGGCCAGGAGGGGCCGGGTTATGCAAATAGGACTCATCGTAAAGGAAGCCCAAGACCCAATGTGAGGATGGCGGTTCATAGAGCTTAAGGCCCATAGAGACAAACCGCCGTAATGGCATGACTTGTAACATAAGGTAGAGGTAACTAGTCACCGAGTCGGACACTGTTTATGAGCCGGCCGGGACTCTGTAGGCCGGAGGGCGTCAACCCGTGTATATAAGGGAACGACCCGCCGGCGGCTTAGGGCAAGAGACAACAAATCGAGAACCGGGCATAGCGTATCTCGCTCCCTGGTCATCGAAACCTCAAGCAATACCAACCCAACTAGACGTAGGCCTTCCTTCACCACAAGGGGCTGAACTAGTATAAACCTCGCGTGTCCTTTGTCCCGATTAACCCCTTTAAGCTTCCTAGTTGCGCTGGCTCTACGATTAAGTCCTTGCAAGAGGACATCTGCCGTGACAATTCCACAACACCACCCACCCACCCAGATATGAACGATCTTTCCCACATTAGGCAAGAGCCCCAAGAGGCAGTACATCACTATTAGGCCAGATTCCTCCTTGTAATGAACAAGGTCAAGGACTGTCGCGAGGAAGACGCAATTCCGTTCTTCTGCAACAATTGCACGGACAAGGGAATCCTCAACGCCATAAGTCGCCGTGACATTGCACACTTCGCTGACTTGGCGGCCATAGTACGGAAGTACTGTGCGATGGAAAGCACCTGGAAAACCCAAGCAAAATTTTGGGATAATCCGGCTCTGACAAAACCCCCAGTCCGAACTAAAAGGGTGCACTCTCATAAGTCACCCGACTCAATTACAAAGAAGCAAAAGCCCACTACAGGGCGTGGAACCGTATTGGAGGGATTGCTTAACGGGCCCTGCAAAATTCATAGTACAACGGATACCATACCAACACACAACCTTAGAGAATGTTGGGTACTCCGATAGGTGGCCAAGAGCGGTGAGGATTTCCTCATTCAAAACACCGCAGAGCACCATCCCTTGGATAACAATTTAGTACTAACAGTCTTCGAGACCTTCGCCTGGAATAATAGGCGTAAGCGAGCACTCTACAACCTTGCCGAAGTCTGCCACGTGGCAGCAATAAATCCATGGAGCGACATGGCTATCACCTTCAATGACAATGACGAACCTAAATTCCGAATAGCCTGAGCACCAGCCGCCTTGGTCCTTAGTCCAATTGTGAATGGCTTTCGGCTTACTAAAGTGCTAATGGACGGCGGCAGCGGATTAAACCTCATTTGTGAGGAAACTCTTCAAAAAATGGAAATAGACAGAAACCGTATTGAGCAAAGCAGCACAACCTTCCAAGGAACCATCCCCAGTTGGGAGGCACGTTGCGCTGGGAAAATCACACTAGATGTGGTATTCGGCACTCCGGAGAATTACAGGTCCGAAGAAATTACATTCCAAGTGGCCCCGTTCAGTAGCGGATACCATGCCCTTCTAGGGCGGGAGGCATTCACGATCTTCCAAGCCATACCCCATTACAGTTACATGAAGCTCAAAATGCCCGGGCCTAATGGAATCATCACTCTAGCTAGTAATCCGGACATAGCACTCCGCGCTAAAAACAAGACAGACGCACTGGCCCTCGAGGCATTATCCGAAGCCCTTGCGGCAGAAGAATTAACTGCGTTGCGCTCCATAGTGGACAGGGACGACGTGATACTCGACAAAAGATCCAAGTCCACCTCTTTTAAACCAGCGGATGAAATAGTCAAATTCCAAGTCCATCCAACAGACCCCACAAAAACAACATCCATCGGGGCACAGTTAAACCCCGTTGTAGACGCCGCACTACGGGAGTTCCTGCGCGAGAATTGGGACATATTCGCCTGGCATCCTTCAGACATGCCAGGAATCCCACGCGGGCTGGCCGAGCATAGCCTTAACATTATAAAGGGATTCAAGTCGGTCAAGCAGACTCTTCGGCGTTTCTCCGAACCTAAGCGACAAGCCATGGGAGAGGAGCTAGCCAAGTTACTGGAGGCCGGATTCATCAGAGAAATAAAACATCCGGACTGGCTAGCAAACCTGGTAATGGTACCAAAGAAGGACAAATCCTGGCGCCTATGCATCGACTTCAAGGACCTTAATAAGGCTTGCCCAAAGGATCCCTTCCCCCTCCCTCGCATCGATCAAATTATCGACGCCACCGCAGGACACGACTCATTGTGCTTCCTCGACGCATACTCCGGTTACCACCAAATTAAGATGGCGGAGTCCGATCAAGCCGCAACGGCATTTATCACTCCATACGACCCCTTCTGTTTTAACACAATGCCCTTCGGGCTCAAAAACGCCAGTGCAACGTATCAGCGCATGATTCAGACATGTCTGGAAAAGCAGATCGGCAAAACAGTGGAGGCATACATAGATGATGTGGTCGTTAAAACCAGACACGTCGACTCCTTAATAGACGACTTGAGGCTCACATTTGACAATCTCCGAACATACGACATTAAGCTCAATCCGGAAAAATGTGTTTTCGGCGTACCTGCCGGAAAGCTCCTGGGCTTCATTGTCTCCAGTAGAGGAATTGAAGCAAATCCGGCTAAAATCCGGGCTCTCTCGCAGTTGGCTATCCCAACTGACCTCAAGCAAATCTAGAAGTTAACTGGATGTGTGGCGGCCTTAAGCCGCTTTATCTCTCGATTAGGAGAAAAGGAACTCCCCCTCTATCACCTTCTTCGGCGCACCGAACACTTCGAGTGGACGGACGCAGCCACGGCCGGATTGGAAGAAATAAAAGCCATCCTAGCCACCAACCTAATCTTGGCCACGCCAAATGTCGGCGAACCAATGTTGTTATATATAGCGGCAACTCACCAAGTTGTAAGCGCAGTGCTCGTCGTCGAACGAGAGACGGACGGACATAAATTCCCACTTCAAAAGCTGGTATATTATGTATCCACTGTCCTCACTCCATGCAAATCACGGTACCCACATTATCAAAAGATAGCATACGCGGTATTCATGGCATCCTGGAAATTACGACACTACTTTCAAGAGTGTTCAATTACGGTGGCCTCAGAGGTACCACTCAACGACATAATAAACAACCGCGATGCCACGGGCCGGATTGCCAAATGGGCTATTGAGCTCCTCCCGTTCGACATAACATATAGACCACGGCAAGCCATTAAGTCGCAAGTACTGGCCGATTTCGTCGCCGAATGGACAGAAGCCAAACTCCCTAAAGATTACAGCGCGTACTCCAATTGGATCATGCACTTTGACGGCTCTAAAATGCTGGCTGGTCTAGGGGCTCGCGTCGTCCTGACATCCCCCACCGAAGATACAGTCCAATACGTACTCCAAATACTATACACAGACTCCAACAATACAGCCGAATACGAGACCCTATTACACGGTCTCCGGATGGCAGTTTCCATGGGCATTCAACGCCTGGAGGTGCGTGGGGACTCGAACCTCGCAATATCTCAAATAAATGGTGACTTCGATGCCAAGGATCCGAAAATGGTGGCATATCACAACGCCGTCCTCAAAATGTCATCTCGGTTCGAGGGGCTTCAATTCCACCATGTGGCTCGGGAAAACAATCAGGCGGCGGATATCCTCGCCCGTATCGGTGCTAAGCGCGACCCTGTCCCACCTAACATCTTCCTGGAAAAGCTGTTTAAGCCATCAGTGGTATGGGAAGGGGACACCGGTAACAATAGTCCGGACCCGGCCACAACACCAGATATCGAACACTCTGACACAGTCGGAGGCTCTGCCATTGAAATAACACCTTCAGCCCACATGATACTGGCCGTCATCGCCCCGTGGACAGAACCATTCCTGGCCTACCTAACCAGGCAGGAACTACCCGAGGACCAAAATGAGGCACGCTGCATAGTGCTACGATCTAAAGCCTACAAGGTCCACGAGGGAGATCTTTATAAGAAAAGCACTACCGGAGTCCTTCAAAGGTGCATCTCCGAAGAGGAAGGGCGGAAACTTTTGGCAGAAATCCATGCTGGACTCGGTGGCTACCACGACGCAGCCCGGGCCCTTGTAAGAAGGCCTTCCATACAGGTTTCTATTGGCTGACGGCCCGAGCAGATGCACAGTATCTGGTCCAACATTGCGTCGGTTGCCAGCTTTTTGCAAACCAAAGCCATATGCCACCTACCGCTCTCCAAACAATCCCCATAACTTGGCCCTTTGCGGTCTAGGGGCTTGATATGGTCGGACCCCTTAAAGGGAGGACCCATAAGAAAAAATACTTACTGGTCATGGTGGATAAATTCACCAAATGGATAGAAGCCAAACCCGTTAAAACGGCTGAATTCGGACCGGTGATAGACTTCATATCTGGGGTTGTACACCGTTATGGCATCCCCCACAGCATCATCACTAACAACGGCACTGACTTCACAGCCGATGAGGTAAAAATTTGGTGCAGCAACATGGGCATCAAGCTCGATTATCCTTCTGTCTATCACCCGCAAACTAACGGTCAAGTCAAGCGAGCAAATGGTCTTATCATGAGCGGCATCAAACCCAGATTAGTGCGGTCCTTAAAGGAATCAAACACGCACTGGGTAGAGGAGCTCGACTCCGTACTATGGGGGCTGCGGACCACGCGGAATCGCACTACCGGATACACACCGTTTTTTATGGTGTACGACGCAGAGGCGGTTCTGCCTTGCGGCATAATTCATGACTCACCTCGAGTGCACATGTACGAAGAAAAAGAGGCCGAGCTCGATTGGCAGGACAGTTTGGATGCCCTGGAGGAGGAGCGCGACGTGGCAAAAGCCCGTTCCGCATTCTATCAGCAACAGGCTCGAAGGTATGAGAGCAGAGAAGTACGGGCCAAAACCTATAACATTGGCGAACTAGTTCTATGCCTGCCGGAGAAGAAAAAGAACAAGCTCAAGCCCAAATGGGAAGGTCCCTTCATTATTGACCAGGTTCTGACCGGTGGAGCGTACCGTCTGCGGGATGCATCGGACAACCGACTCGAGCCAAACCCATGGAACGCAGCCAGACTCCGAAGAATCTACGCCTAGTGCCGGACTCTATGTTCATCTCCTTACCCCCGTCAATTTTTTGCATATCCGTTATCTGTCTTTTCTCTCTTTCTCTCTTCTTTTTTCTTCTCCTCAAGGCCTTAAAAGGCTAAATTGTGTCTCGACTACACAATCTTGAAGCGCTAACCGCGCTCATTATACCTGGGGGCTTCTTATATAGAAGCTTAATATAACTATTTTTCTGGGCTTTATGCCCCACACATGTGTTATTCTTCCGCATGTACCTTTTTCGCCATTATATGCATCGATATGACTTAACTTTTGGCCAAGATGGGTTGTCTGGCTCTTGTATTTATGCCCTACGTTCCCCTTAATTCGGCTAGGGCATAAGGGGAGCAACTCTGCGTTTGTTACTGCCGGGTCAGCCGGATGTGTACCTCGGACTGGGTGAAGCCGAAAGCTAGCGTTCTTAAGGGAATATTCGGTCGGTGAACAAAAGATGAATTTTATTTATTTTGATACATGCCCCAAATGTTTATATTATGCGTCTCTTTTAGTAGTTCGGACATGCACATTAGGGCATGCGTACCCAGGGAAAGGAACCCTTAACAGAACTATTCTCCCTGGAAGATGTTTCTTACTATCCATGTAATATAACATGGCTAGTTGGGTACTTGTCTGTTCAAGCACTTATGACCCCTACACCTGGTTTCCACGCATACCCCGGTTTTTACATAACCGAGCGAGTATTCGGATACACTCCGGACTATCGGGTCCAGAGGTGGAAGTGAAAAGGTCCGCCATGACAAATGATTTAAAATCCCGCTAGGGACATTATATATGTCACTTAAAGTACACAGTCACTAAGACTGATTAAATTCTTCTTCTATACCATCCAACAGGCTGTCTAGCCTACAATCCTGTTGGGAATACTTTGCGGCTAATTCTACTTGGTCATACACCAAACTGACGGGGATCTCTTTCCCATCGGGCCCCACAGGTCCGACCTCGGCCATGTGGTTTGGGTCAGCTTTGGTATATCGCGTCTTCACCATGGCCCAGGCTTCCCTTGCACCTTGTCGGCAGGCTGATATCTTACATAATCGGAAGCGCCGCCGCGCTCCCTTGAGCTTCTCTATAAGCTCCCCCATGCCTCCGGGCGGGGAGGCGGACGGCCACAAGGCTTGGGCAATACCCTACATCACCTGCCGAACTTGTTCGTGCAGTTGTGAGAGCTCTGGTAGAAGATCACCATCAGACCTGGGCATCTCCTCCGCGGGACGACCCGTCAGCATACCTGCAGACATAACTATGTTAGCCGGCTTCTTGGCCGAACTCTTTCAAAAGTTCGTTCAAGCACTTACTGAAAATGCCGCGTCGAAGCCACTTATTCTCCTTCACGGAGTCCGCAAGTTGGGCTCGGACATCTTTCAATTCCACGCCCGGACGATATTGGCGTCCCGGAGATTATTTTTCTCCTGCCTGACCCGCATAAGCACGCACTCGCCAGCATTTAGCTGTCGATTAGCACGTTGCGCATCCTCCGGCACGGCCTCCAGATTCACTCCGGAGTCATCTGCAACATCTATTGTTAGATTTGCATGCTTGCCGCATACTATCCGGTACCTGTCATTCTTTGCAATGGAAACAAGTGTTACCAGAGGGGGCCTTCTCGGACTCCTTCAACGCGGCCACTGCGGCCCGTAGCTGGGCTTTGCACTCTTCCAGCTCTTGAGACAATTGGGTATTCTTCTCTGTAAGAACCTGCACAAATAATGATCCTTAAATCAGTTGTGTCAACTGTTTCAAGTCTCAGGGGCTACTGATATATATATATAATCGTCATATTTTCTTACCCGTATATTCTTTACATACTGGTATGTCGCTCTGGCAAGACCGTTTTGAGCAGCACAGATGTACGCGTCTCCTGAGTTGAAGGCATCGAACGCCTCTTGGAAAAAGCAAGCGTCACGGAGTACGGCCCGGCGACTCCTGTGATTCATGGCGCTCTCCACTTCGGAATTTGTAGCGGATAGTCTATCCGCATCCTATGTAGGAGGAGCATCCATCATTCGCCCCGTGTTAGCTTCCGCCTCTATGTTCGGCCCTGCAGCCTGACTGGTGGAGGCGTGATCGGCAACCTCTCCGGATATAGTCCGGCGAGCGTTTTTCCTACCAGGAAACATGGACGTCGTTATATTTTAAGAAAGACGACAACCACGGAGCGAGGTTCTGTACCATACCTCTGCGTCGGTGCCTCAGTCCTGACCGCCTTCCTTTTTGGCCTACCCGGCTTCGGTGTCCCTCGTTGGCGAGTCACTGCGGGTTCAGCATGGCGTCCCAAGGGCCTTCCCTGTAAAACACCATATGTGTACGGTAGATGAAGTGCATAAAAGGGGGATCCTTCTCGGAAGTTGGGACTCTGGTTTTTCTTACATGCGATGCAGGGAGTAGCCCAGGATAGTCGGCTATGATGGCCACCATGACATCATCGCAGCTCAATTGATAGAATGTCCTGTCGATCAGCTCCACAAATATGTTCGGATCCTCTTCGAGTTCGGGACCGAGGGACCGGTCGGGGTCCTCCGGTTGTGGAGGAGGGCTGTTGACCTCCTTTATAGCTTTTCACAGTTCCTGCCATGAAACGGCAGGGTGAGCATTTATGACGAAGAATGCAGGAAGGTTGGGAGTAAGAAGTGACAGCTCACCCAGCTTGGAGGGTTGTACATGGAGAATCCATCCCGTGGCTTCATACGGATGAACTCCTCTTCCTCTCCCTTGAACAACTCGGACATAATTTTTGCTAGAGCAGCAGCAGAGTCCGGTCCCTTACGCCCGCAGCGGGTGGCATCATCTTCCCCGTTAAAGCGCCACATGGGGTGCCCTCGATATTGAAGTGGTTGCACCCCCGCATTATACATATTGACATAACCTCAATTATTGTCAATCCTGATTGAGCCAGCGCTTTTGTCCAGCCCATCAGGTAAAGGACTTCTCCGTTATCTTCCTCCTGAGGGCTCCGTGGGCGCCAGCTTCGGCGTTTCCTCAAAGGGGCATTGTTGAACTTGGGAAGACCCCTCCGAAGAGGATCTGGAAGGGGATGTCCTCCATATAAAACCACTCCGAAGGCCAGTCTTCAGACGTCTTCTTCGGGGTACCGGACAGGTATCCGGTCCCGGCGATGCGCCATATTTCGGCTCCGCCCACTTGATATATTGACCCCTCCTGTGTACGGGGCACAAGGCAGAATAGCCTCTTCCACAGCTCGAAATGAGCTTCGCAGCCCAGAAACAGCTCACAAAGGGCAACATAACTAGCGATGTGTAATATGGAAGCGGGGGTGAAATTATGCAACTAGAGGCCGTAAAACTCCAGGAGCCCGCGGAGGAACGGATGGATTGGGAATCCAAGTCCCCTTAGTAAATCCAAGGCATACCCACTCCCCCTTGGAGGGATTGGGGAAGCTCTCCGCTTGCTCCCCGCCATTATAGGTGGCGAGCCCGGCTCGAACGGGGACCATTTATGCTGGAGGGAGAAATCCCTGGGTCTGTAACTCTACTAATTGGCTGTGCGGGACGGAACACTTCTCATAATCACCGGGCTTAGGGCTACGGGAGCGGGAGGAGGAGCTGCGATGGCCGGCCATGTTGGAATGGATTTTTCTGAGCGCGCTCTAATGGATACTCGCCGTGGGAGGATGGTGTGGTTTGGATCTAAGAATCCCCGTCCCTTTAATAGACAAGTTTACTTACATGGCTAGGGTGGCGAATGTAAAAATGCACTGGCTCCTCGCATTCGCTCGACACGTGGAAGATAGCCCTTATTGGGCGCAGAAGCCAAGAAGTGCAACATTTATGGGGAGCCGGACACTACTCAGCAGATATTCAGAATTTGGAGAAGAACCCGCCTTGCAATGCCGAAGACAATCTACGTGTCGGACTCATCGTCATTGAAGCATGGTTCGGGGGCTACTGAGGGAGTCCTGGATTAGGGGGTCTCCGGAAAGCCGGACTATATCCTTTGGCTGGACTGTTGGACTATGAAGATACAAGATTGAAGACTTCGTCCCGTGTCCGGATGGGACTCTCCTTGGCGTGGAAGGCAAGCTTGGCAATACGGATATTAGATCTCCTCCCTTGTAACCGACTTTGTGTAATCCTAGCCCCCTCCGGTGTCTATATAAACCGGAGGGTTTAGTCCGTAGGACAACATACAATCATATCATAGGCTAGCTTCTAGGGTTTAGCCTCTACGATCTCGTGGTAGATCAACTCTTGTAATACTCATATCATCAAGATCAATCAAGCGGGACGTAGGGTATTACCTCCATCAAGAGGGCTCGAACCTGGGTAAACATCGTGTCCCCCGCCTCCTGTTACCATCCACCTTAGACGCATAGTTCGGGACCCCTACCCGAGATCCGCCGGTTTTGACACCGACAGATGTGAAGTCTCTTCATTTTTTTCTGTCAGTGTTCTTATCCGGTGATTCTCATGAAGATGATAAAGGAAGCTTCAAGTTTATCATTCTTTGTTCTTTTATCTTCCCCGGTGTTTCCAATGCAATCTTTCGATGGTGATCACATCCTTTTCCTCGTTTCAAATGTTTTCCCATGCCGTTGCACCTCTTAATTTTTCACCTCTCACTATTCAATTGTTCCAGAGTGCTGAAGATATCTCGAAGATTCGTGCTTCCACTCTGCATCCGTTCAAGCTATTTCGAGGTCTTACCTTATTCAAGACATTTAATTCAACCGGTGCAATCTATCTGTTAAATCGTTCAACGGTGTTTATTTTGAGTGGGCCCTAACCCACAGGTCTTTTCCCAGGATCTTACCCGACTCTTCTATTTTCCCGGAGTTACTCTCAAATTCTTCTCCAAGTTTGACGTAAGAATGAATTATCATCAGCCATATGTTTTCCTCCAAGATCTTTCAAATTCTTTCATCGTTGGCTCAACCTCTTCGCTTTTGATTCTCTCGGAGTGTCTAAACAATTCTTAGTGGTGGTTCTCGTCATCATTCTCAACATTTGAAGACCGAAGAAGATTTTCTCTTAATCTTGCTTTGTTCTCTTGAAGATGCATAGTTCAAGCTTGATGCCATCCTCTCATAGTTGTTTTTGATTATGAGAATTCTTTTCACCCATTCGGAGCAATTCGAGAGTCTTTCAGTTTGATTCTCCGAAGGCCATCATTTTGGGACTATTCATTCCAGCTTTCAGCTCTCGTTCTCCAAATCTTACCAGTGCATCATTCAAATTTCTCTAATAAGCTCGGGATCTCTTCGTTCACTTGTATCTAAATTCTCTCAAGTATCTTCATTCATTTTTTTTCAATTCTACCCGGTGATTCATCCCTTACTTCGTTCATTTTCAATTCTTACAGTGGTTCGTTCAAGATCTCTCTTCCCTACATTATCATATCAATTCATTCATTCTTCCCAACCCTGTCGGTGGTTCACAGAAGACCTTCTCAAGTTTGCGCTATGTCTGTCCTTTTTACGAGAATAAGTAGTATGCCAAATTCGTTGCTTGTCATCAATTTAAATTGGTGAAGGATACGCATAACATAATTCTTATTCTTATTTCACCCAAATGATTAATTCTTATTCCGAAGGTTCATCAAAATTCTTGATTTCATTTTTTCATCTTTCTTTCCGGAGTTCCAAGTTTTTCTCGGTTATATCATCGCGAATCTCCATCCAATCATTGCAAGGCTTCAATCTTGTTTCGCTTCCAACCTCCAATTCTTTTATGTTATCATTTCCTATCCGGAGTTCTTCATGGAGGCTATACATGGTGGTTCATCAAGGATTCCTTTCATTCTTCAATTGTTCTTCAAGATTTCTCTCGAAGCGAAGATCCGCCAAGCTATACTCTGAAATAAACATGTTGTTCAACACATGGCTTGTTTTGAGGAGTTCAAGCATTCTTCATCTTGCATTCTGAAGTGTAATTCTTGCATATCTCATCTTTTGAGGTGGTGTTATGTCATTGTTGATAATTTTTCCTTCATGTTTCATGATTCACAAGTTTTCTAGAGTGACATATCTAAATCCATCATTTTCTCTTCGCTCAAGACATCTTTTCAATCCATCAATCTCTTCATTGGAGTTATATTGGGTTATATTTCACCTAAAGCTTTCCCTAAGGATTGTTGCTATTTATGGTGCTCATAAATGACCCAAGTTCTTCATTTATCCTCCCGGTGAAATAAGTTTCTCGTCTCTTTGTTCATATCAATCCAATCTATTGTTTTTCGTTAGTGGCAGAATTTCACCTCAGTTTCGAGATGTCTTCCATTAGCCCACATCAAGCTTATGCTTTCGTTGTTGATAATCCAACAACTCCATTCAACCTTTTTCTTCGTAAGCATGCTCTTTCAATTTTATTTGCGAGAGTTGTCATTCTTCTTCTCCGTTCTTTTCTTTCCAACCATCTAGGTTTCCATTCATTTGTTCCGGAGGCATGGTGATGTTGCTCTCTTCGTCCTATCATCTCGTTTTGCCAAGATCATGCTCTTTCCTTTGTCTATCTATTCAACCGGAGTGTCGTGTCCTTCATTCAAGTTCTCTCATCTTATCAAGTTTTTGCCTCCCTTCTCAACCGGAGTGCTGTCTGAAGTCTTTCTTACCCATGGTAACATTCTTTCAATAGTTCCGGAGGTAGTGTGTTCTTTATTTCATCAAGTATCTTCTCATCTTGTCAAGTTTATGTTCAATTCCTTCCATTTACAGTAGGAGTGTTGTTCAATTATATCATTCTTATTCCTTCTCTATCTTGTTTTAACAGGAGTGTTGTGTCTATCATTCCTCTTCTAACCGGAGTCGCATCCAAGTGCTTTCATTTTGCCAAGTTCATATTCTATGCCTTCCTTTTCCAACCGGAGTGTTGTCGTAATTGATCTTTATCGTTCCTTATACATCTCGTCTCTATCGGAGTGCTTGCATGTACTTCTTGCCCATTGCAACCCTTTTCTTATGTCTTTCAACCTACAAGGTTCTAGTAAGGTTCCTTGTTCCTCTTTTCTAACGACATGTTTTCAACTTTGTTCACCTTCGTTGTATTCTTTTCTCGAAGTTTTTCAACCTCTCAAGGTTCTTTGGTTTCACTCGTTTGTCAAGGAAGCAACTTAGTTTTACCTCTTATCTTCCTCTTCCTTTTCCCTACGGTGCCATCCTAGATCTCGGGATGGGATCCTCTTGTAGTGGTGGAGTGTTGTGATGCCCCGAGACCGATGCTCCAGATGCCTTCCATGTCTTGTGTGTCAGTTGTGTCATTTATTTGTTTGTTTGCATTCATCATGTCATCATTTGCATTGCATCGGCACTCGTTGCCGTCATTGTTTTTAAAAATTGCATCCGCTCGTAGCTATCGCGTCCCCCCTTGCTTTTGTTGACCGTTCGAAGACCAACCTTGTTCTTCGTTTTCCCTGTTGCCTAAACCGGAGTCTCTTTGCATAGTGCATCAACCCCTGCATTGTCTCTTTCTTAACTTCATCTTTGCCTCTTGCACCATGCCCATTTCACTTGTTATGCCATGTGTTGCATTGTACCCCTTGTTTCCTCTGTCAACCTATCAATGCACTATCGCCTCCTCCTTCCTTCTTCTTTCTTTCTTTTTTGGCAAGTGACATTTTTATTCCTCCATAAATGTTCAATATTTTTCCTATCTATTTTAGACCATGTCCTCAACCCCTCTACCAAATCTGATCCCATTTGGGACTTGTTTTGGTTGGATTGAAAAATGGCTCAAGTTTGAATTTAATTCAAACATGAATTATTTTTCTATCCTTAAAAATGCCCAAACCATTTTATTAAAATCCTTCATAAATCTAGGACCTCAGATTTATCCTTATATCATTCTACTTATCTGCCAAACCCTCTGAGCATTTCTTCCAATGTTCTATTCATATTATATATGGATAAGAAGAAAAATACAGAGAAAGAGAGAGACCAGCCCTTTTAACCTCAGGCCCAGCAGCAGGTAGTCCGGCCTCTTGGACCTCCCAGGCCCAGCCTCCAGTGGCCCAAGGCCCGATCGCGCCCCCTATAACCCTAGCGATCCCGATCGATCTCTCCCTCTGCCTTCGTTCTCCTCCTGCGCCGGCCAGCGTGCTGCCCGCGAGCCCCTCCCTGGTGCCGCGCCTGTTTCCCCTCTTGCATCGCCTCGGTTCTCACCTGAGACGACGTCCTGTGCCCAGAGCAGCACCTCCCTATGTTCCCTGCGCCGCTGCATCGCCTGTTTTGACACTGATCCAGATGGCTCTAAGTCTCAATCTGGATACATATTGAAAGTGGGAGCAAATAGCTAGAGTAGCTCCGTACAGAGCATTGTTGATATAGAAATTCGCAAAATACTTACGGATCTGTATGTGACAGATCCGTTGACTAAAATTTTCTCACAAACAAAACATGATCACACCTTAGTACTCTTTGGGTGTTAATCACATAAACGATGTGAACTAGATTACTGACTCTAGTAAACCCTTTGGGTATAGGTCACATGACAATGTGAACTATGGGTGTTAATCACATGGTGATGTGAACTATTAGTGTTGGATCACATGGCGATGTGAACTAGATTATTGACTCTAGTGCAAGTGGGAGACTGAAGGAAATATGCCCTAGAGGCAATAATAAAGTTATTATTTATTTCCTTATATCATGATAAATGTTTATTATTCATGCTAGAATTGTATTAACCGGAAACATAATACATGTGTGAATACATAGACAAACAGAGTGTCACTAGTATGCCTCTACTTGACTAGCTCGTTAATCGAAGATGGTTATGTTTCCTAACCATGAACAAAAGAGTTGTTATTTGATTAACGGGATCACATCATTAGAAGAATGATGTGATTGACATGACCCATTCCATTAGCTTAGCACCCGATCATTTAGTATGTTGCTATTGCTTTCTTCATGACTTATACATGTTCGTCTGACTATGAGATTATGCAACTCCCGTTTGCCGGAGGAACACTTTGTGTGCTACCAAACGTCACAACATAACTGGGTGATTATAAAGGAGCTCTACAGGTGTCTCCAAAGGTACATGTTGGGTTGGCGTATTTCGAGATTAGGATTTGCCACTCCGATTGTCGGAGAGGTATCTCTGGGCCCTCTCGGTAATGCACATCACATAAGCCTTGCAAGCATTGCAACTAATGAGTTAGTTGCGAGATGATGTATTACGAAACGAGTAAAGAGACTTGCCAGTAACGAGATTGAACTAGGTATTGAGATACCGACGATCGAATCTCGGGCAAGTAACATACCGATGACAAAGGGAACAACGTATGTTGTTATGCGGTCTGACCGATAAAGATCTTCGTAGAATATGTAGGAGCCAATATGAGCATCCAGGTTCCGCTATTGGTTATTGACCGGAGACGTGTCTCGGTCATGTCTACATTGTTCTCGAACCCATAGGGTCCGCACGCTTAAGGTTTTGATGACAGTTATATTATGAGTTTATGAGTTTTGATGTACCGAAGGAGTTCGGAGTCCCGGATGAGATCGGGGACATGACGAGGAGTCTCGAAATGGTCGAGACGTAAAGATCGATATATTGGACGACTATATTCGGACATCGGAAAGGTTCCGAGTGATTCGGGTATTTTCGGAGGTACCGGGGAGTTACGGGAATACGAGGAAGAAGCAATGGGCCTTAATGGGCCTTAGTGGGAAGGACCAGGAGGTGGCGCGCGCCCCTCCCAAGCCCAGTCCGAATTGGACAAGGGGTTTGGGGCGCGGCCCCTCTCTCCCTTCCTTCCCCTCTTCCCCCCTTTCCCCCCTTCTCCTAGTTGGACTAGGAAAGGTGGAAACCTACTCCAACTAGGAGTAGGAATCCTACTCCTCCTTGGCGCGCCCACAAGGGCCAGCCGGCCTCCCCCTTGCTCCTTTATATACGGGGGCAGGGGCACCCCATAGACACACAAGTTGATCCACGTGATCATATTCTTAGCCGTGTGCGGTGCCCCCTTCCACCATAATCCTCGATAATATTGTAGCGGTGCTTAGGCGAAGCCCTGCGACGGTAGAACATCAAGATCGTCACCATGCCGTCGTGCTGACGGAACTCTTCCCCGACACTTTGCTGGATCGGAGTCCGGGGATCGTCATCGAGCTGAACGTGTGCTAGAACTCGGAGGTGCCGTAGTTTCGGTGCTTGATCGGTCGGGCCGTGAAGACGTACGACTACATCAACCGCGTTGTGCCAACGCTTCCGCTGTCGGTCTACAAGGGTACGTAGATCACACTCTCCCCTCTCGTTGCTATGCGTCACCATGATCTTGCGTGTGCGTAGGAAATTTTTTGAAATTACTACGTTCCCCAACATTAACAACATTTAATATTGTTGGGTACATAAACGGGAGAGAACTAAATAATTGATATGGTGTTTCGTCAATATGCAACTCGTTGCATATTGAGCTCCACTTAACTTGTAGTTTTGTTTGTGCACTTTGCCATGCCATGCTTCATTAAACCGGACATGCATCATACTTGGTTGTGCATCATGCCATGTTTATGTGATGGTTGTTTACCATGTTGCCTCACTACTAGGGAAAAGCCTATACACAGAATCTTACCAGTAGCGTGCTTTAAAATCAGGCGCTGCTGCTAAGTAGCAGTAGCACGGGCTATAGAAACTCGCTGCTGAAACAAGTTTATCAGTAGCGCGTGCACTCCAAGAAGCACTACTGCTAAAATTCCCACGACGCCGCTGCGAGGCCAGTTATAGCAGCAGTGCGTTAAACTAAATAGCGCTACTGCTACGTAACGTAGCAGTAGCGCATTCAGGCAATAATCGCTACTGCTAAATTAACTACAAAAATGTAGTCCCACCTCGCTCCGTGAAGAGAGCTTTACCCACCTTAAATATGTTTCTTGTACAACTTTCACAAGCACTTGGTCTTCATTGAACTCTATGTGTAGGATCTGTGGCCGCAATAGGAATCCTCGCCAGTTCTTAAACCAACCGGCGAGGATTCCTATTGAAAAATCAGATTGTACACAAAAAGACCATTGATGATCAATGTACTTTTTATGTCTATGTCTATTTTTACATACCGACACATAGCAGTAGCGCGTTCATGCCGAAAGGCGCTACTGATAGGTCGTTTAGCAGTAGCGCATTTCCCTATAGCGCGCTACTGCTATGCCATTCCATCTCCTCCCACTCACTAGCCTCATCCACAGATCACACTCACACACACACACACACACACACTCCGTCTCCTCCTCACCCCCCGCGCTGCCGGTCATCCCCCGTCGCCCCTCCCCCGATCTGCGCCGCTGTCGCCTCATCCTCCTCGCTGGACTCGGTACCAGCCTCCTCCTCCGTCCTCCCTCCACTCGCCGCTAGCCGGCCCCTCCTCGCTCCGCCTTCCTCCTTGATCCGTCCTCCCTCCACTCGTCGTTGGCTGGCCCCTCCTCGCTCCGCCTTCCTCCTTCGTCCTACTATCTTCTCCCTCCTCGAGTCGCCCCTCCTTGTCCCTCCTCCCTGATACATTTTGATTTAGTAGGCTTTCATATGTCACATTTTGATTTAGTTGATATGATTCAGTTGATTTAGTAGGCTAGTTGATTTAGTTGATTTAGAACATTTTGATTTAGTTTATTTAGTAGGCTAGTTGATTTAGTTGATTTAGTAGGCTAGTTGATTTAGAACATTTTGATTTAGTTGATTTAGTATGCTAGTGGATTTAGTATGCTAGTTGATTTAGTTGATTTAGTATGCTCAATTTAGTTTTTTTGTAATAAGTTATTTTTTGGCAAAATGTAGGTGCCAATTTAGTTAAATTTGCCACTTGTTTGTTTAAACAATTATCTTAGGCAATAGGGGCCAAATTAGGATTATAATTGTCCATAAAATTGTTTCTCGCAGAAGAACCAAAAATATCACATGCTACTGTTTTTCTTTCCTATGAAGTGAATCGTTAATCCTTTGCTCATGTTGCTTTAGGAAAATGGCGCCACCACTAGCACCACTATGTCGACTGTGCAAGTCAAGGTGCGCCAGCAGCCTTGCAACTGGCAAACTGTTCGGCATCTACTTCCACCCGAGTTTTCGTCATGCGGCGGTAAGAAATTAGATGAAATGTAACAACTATTTTATTTTTAGTGTTGGCATTACTGCATTGTGTCATTTTGCTTTTCTTACACAGATCGTCCCATGCAATGTGAGGTTGAAATTCAATAAGCTAACATGAGACACTGTGACATTTGAGGCTCCTGGGGGGCATACACTATGGAGGTCGAGAAAGGACGCAATATGTTGCAGATTGGAGGAGATGGATGGGCCCGTTTCCTCGCTCGCATGCGTCTTACTGGTGGTGAGTTGATCAGATTCTCCTTCAGAGCAGAAAGACCCAAGCTGGTTGTCATTTATATCAACCTGGTGGAAGATGATGAAGATGATGAAGATGATGAAGATAATGAGGACCCACTCAATGAAGATGATGAGAACCCACTTCATGAAGCCATCATAGCTCAAAGAATGAGGCTGAGCGAGGAGGAGGTGTGCAACCTATGGGACATAATTCCGCCACGTGATGACTTTGTCGGGGTGCCATTCATGACCCGCCTGACAAGTACCATGGTCGATCGGCATGAAATGGTATGTTATACGTACTGCATGTAGTAATTTGATGATATATATATATATGCTTTATTGTTATACTTACAAATGCAAATTATCCGATTATATGCTTAGTGAATCCGATGATATGCTTAGTGTAGAGTCCAATGATATGCTTTGTGGAATCTAGTCGATGATATACTTTAGTGTAGAGTCTGATCACATGCTTATTAGTGTAGAATCCAAGGAACTATTAATAGTGTAGATAATCCATATATACTTATTAGTAGAATTCATGATTAATTAGTACAAATGCGTAGTACTGTGTCTTTTGATAGTGTAGAAATCTAGACTTAATAGAAATATATTTGCAAGAGTATGTGTGAGGCTATTTATTAATTGATATGTTTTTCTTATTCAGAGATTGCCAAAGAACCTATCTGTGAGTTGTGGTATCGAGCCTGATGAAGAAGGCTCAGTTGGACTATGCCTTACCGCAAGGGGCTCCGTCACCACCTGTACTTACCACATGGACACAGATGGTCGCACACACTTGAACTCGGTTGGGTGGAAGAGATTCCTCATTGGCAAGAATCTTCGTGTTGGACAGGCCATCCTAATTACTATCAGGAACACCCACCGCCCAGGCTTGAGGATGATGATCGTCGTCGATATCATCTAGAACTACATATGTGTGTGTGGCTATATCATCTAGAACTACATATGATGATCGTCGTCGATATCATGTAGAACTACATATGATGATCGTCGTCAATATCATCTAGAACTAAATATGATGATTGTCGTCGATGTCACCTTGTACTGCTTGAGGATGCATGTTGAGTATATATGAAATTGTTATCTAGTACTCCCTCGGTTCGAAATTACTCGTCGTGGTTTGAGTTCAAATTTGAACTAAAACCACGACGAGTAATTTCGAACCGAGGGAGTACTACCTAGTACCTATAATGCTTTATGAAATTGATATCTAGTAGTACCTAGTATCTGGAAATTGCAGTTTATCGAAGCTGGAGTGGGGAAATGGTGAAAGATATAACAGTAACGCGGGACCACGAAATCGCTACAGCTAACTAATAGCAGCACGTTCCTGAAAAGCGCTGCTGCTATAGTCAATAGTAGTAGCGCGGGTACCGGCAGCGCTACTACTAAGAGTTAGCTGTAGCGCCTTATTGGTAGCGCGGGCACCCGCGCTGCTGCTAGCCTTTTCCCTAGTAGTGCCTGCTTCTTTCTGGGTTGCTTCTCTCATTAGCTTCGGTTTCGTTTCGGAGTTGTGAGGATCCGTTCGACGGCGTCCGTTTGTCTTCTTCATGGACTCGTTCTTCTTCCTTGCGGGATCTCAGGAAAGATGACCATACCCTCGAAATCACTTCTATCTTTGCTTGCTAGTTGTTCGCTCTTTTGCTATGCCGCGATACCTACCACTTGCTTTATCATGCCTCCCATATTGCCATGTCAAGCCTCTAACCCACCTTTCCTAGCAAACCATTGTTTGGCTATGTTACCGCTTTGCTCAGCCCCTCTTATAGCGTTGCTAGTTGCAGGTGAAGATGAAGTTTGTTCCTTGTTGGATCATGGATATTGTTGGGATATCATTATTATATCTTATTTACTTTAATGCATCTATATACTTGGTAAAGGGTGGAAGGCTCGGCCTTATGCCTGGTGTTTTGTTCCACTCTTGCCGCCCTAGTTTCCGTCATACCGGTGTTATGTTCCTTGATTTTGCGTTCCTTACACGGTTGAGTGTTATGGGGACCCCATTGACAGTTCGCTTTGAATAAAACTCCTCCAGCAAGGCCCAACCTTGGTTTTAACATTTGCCACCTAAGCCTTTTTCCCTTGGGTTCTGCATACTCAAGGGTCATCTTTATTTTAAACCCCCGGGCCAGTGCTCCTCTGAGTGTTGGTCCAAACTGGGCGATGTCCGGCGCCCCCTGGGCAACTAGGGTTTATGCCAACCCGACGTCTTGCCCATCCGATGTGCCCTGAGAACGAGATACGTGCGACTCCTATCGGGATTTGTTGGCACATCGGGTGGCTTTGCTGGTCTTGTTTTACCATTGTCGAAATGTCTTGTAACCGGGATTCCGAGTCTGATCGGGTCTTCCTGGGAGAAGGAATATCCTTCGTTGACCGTGAGAGCTTGTGATGGGCTAAGTTGGGACAGCCCTGCAGGGTTTGAACTTTCGAAAGCCGTGCCCGCGGTTATGGGCAGATGGGAATTTGTTAATGTCCGGTTGTAGAGAACTTGACACTTAACTTAATTAAAATGCATCAACCGCGTGTGTAGCCGTGATGGTCTCTTCTCGGCGGAGTCCGGGAAGTGAACACGGTTCTTGTGTTATGCTTGAACGTAAGTAGTTTCAGGATCACTTCTTGATCACTTCTAGTTCATGACCATTGCATTCCTTCTCTTCTCGCTCTTTTTGCGTAAGTTAGCCACCATATATGCTTAGTGCTTGTTGCAGCTCCACCTCACTACCCTTTCATACCCATAAGCTTAAATAGTCTTGATCTCGCGGGTGTGAGATTGCTGAGTCCTTGTGGCTCACAGATAGTTCCAAACAGTTGCAGGTGCCGATGATTCCAGTGCAGGTGACGCAACCCAGCTCAAGTGGGAGCTCGATGAAGTTCTTGTTTGTTGTGTTGTTTCGTTTCCTGTTGATCAGTAGTGGAGCCCAGTTGGGACGATCGGGGATTTAGCATTTGGGGTTTTCTTCTTTTATTTTGGTTCCGTAGTCGGACCTTGATTGTATTCTGGATGATGTATGTTTAACTTGTATTGTGTGAAGTGGCAATTGTAAGCTGACTCTTTATCCCATTCTTATTCAGTAATGGGATGTGTAAAGATTACCCCTCTTGTGACATGCCTACTATGCGGTTATGCCTCTAAGTCGTGCTCCGACACGTGGGAGATATAGCCACATCGTGGGTGTTACACCGACGGTGCGGAGAATTCCGGAGGCGGTGGACTCATGGTGGTGCACTGGTGCCCAGATCCATGGGTGTGGGACTCCCGGCAGCGTGCGGGCTCCCGGCGACGGTGAGATCGGTCGACGGCGGGCTTGGGCGATGGCATCGGCCGCGCGGTGCCGGATCTCGTTGCTCGCGGCGGATCTCGCCACTCTGGCCTTCGTGGAGGAACCTGGATCAGGGGCGACGGCCCCGTTAGGCATGGCGACGGTGCCCTCGGCTGGCGACGTTCGCGGGGGGTGGATGAACGGCGTCTTGACCGCGTGGGCGGTGAATCGCCGATGGATCTCCTCCGCGCTGTAGGCTCTCTCCCGCTGCACTTGGTGGCTTACGATTGCGGTCGCCGGCCTCGGTGCGTTCGCGGGGGCTGGTAGAGGTGACATTGGACCGGAGGAAACTCTGGATGACTCGTTCATCCTGACGGTGGCGACGACCAGGGTCACCGTTATCCTACTTGCAGGCGCCATTGATGTCCCTGCACTCCACCCCCATCCCATGCCCTGGTGAAAACCCTAAATCTCCTTAGATTGGGCGGCGGCGGCACTGTGTGTGTCGTACCCTTCTTGGAGGTGCCGCCTGGGGCGTTTGGGTGCTTGGTTTGAGGAACTGTAGGCGGAGGGGATGGGACCAGTGGCAGCAGGTGGTGTTTCACGTCGGAGGAGCAGTGTGGCATTTGGCACGTCGACAACAGTGGGTCTCAGCAGCATGGAGCAGCGGGGGCCTTGCCGATGGGCGTGTGGTGATGGACGAGCGTAGGACGGTGGCGTTGTCTGGCATCATGGTGGCGTCAACGGCGGCTAGACCACGCAAGGTAGATGCAGCAGTACAACACTAAATATGAATTGTTGGCAGGTGGCTACGGTGGCCTCGTACCCGGCAGGCGTCCTGGTTCAGGAGTGCGCTGGACTGGTGGGTGCCCCATACCCGGCAGGTGTCTTGGATGGGACGTCAGGGTTAAATGCTAGGTTTGACTGCGAGGTCTGTTTGGTATTAGGCCCAGACTATCAGCATCCCTACATCAATTGGATAGGAGTAGCGACATATGTTGCCTAGACGATCGCTTTAGTCTTACTGTTGTATGACTTTGTAAGGTCTTGTGTGAATAATTAATAAAGTGGCCGCATGCATCGTCCAGATGGAGAGGGCGGGGTCCTCCTCCATTTCTAAAAATACCTTTCTTCTGATCCATTCATTTGAACCAAACACATAAATTGTGTCCGCACATGAAAAATTCCCATCCATATGTTTTCCTCTACTTTACCTTTGAAGTTTCAACCAACGATGCCCTTAAGCTACGTGATTGATGATGTTGGAGAAGTGGCGGTGAAGGTGAGATGAAATGTTAGGGCTAAATATGGCGAGTGGGCGGCGGAAAGAGCATACAAATCTAACATGGTCAGTGGATACCGAGAAAGGAGGGGCTCATGACAGTTGCTTTCATCAGGAGATCTCGGATTAGATGGGTCAATCAACTCATGTTGTCTGATAGGAAGTAGTGGAATGAGACCCTCATAAGACAAATTTTTCATCCATTTGATGCTGATGAAATCTGCAAACTGAACATCCCAACATCGAAGGTGGGTGATTGCATCGCATGGCACTGTGAGAAGAGTGAAATCTTCTCTGTTAAGAGTGCCTATAAACTCGACGGCGTTCAGTCTTAATCAAGTGGCCCTGAATCCTTCGAGCTCTTCCAGGTACCCTAACGATCGAAGTATATGGGATCTAGTTTGGAAAACTAAAGTGCACGGGAAGGTTTTTATTTTTGCCTGGAGGGTGGCCACAAATACCCTTGCCACTAAAAAAACAAGTGGAAAAGAACCCTCGAAGTGGATGCAACATGCAATATTTGTGGACACTGCATCGAAGATGAACACCATGAGGTTGTCATGTGTACAAAAAGTGGAGCCCTAAGAGCAGCAATGAGAGAAATCTAGGACTTGTGTGCAGAGAGGAAGCTTTGGTATACGGGGGGTGGTTGGCTGGAGGTCACCCTGTACTCAGAAAATGAGGAGATGCGCGCCAAGGTGCTGCTATTGTTATGGCGCTGCTGGTACTTCTGAGAGGTATGTATTCGTAACAATGGAAATGAGACCATTCTAGGCTCGGTGCAGTTTCGTGAGAAGTATGAGGAGGAGTACTGATCGGCTGCTAAATTCGAGGATGGGACAGTCGGAAAGAAGATAGTAGGGAACAGAGGAGAGATCTGCGTGATTGCCAGGGACGCGCCTGGCGAGAAATGGTGCCCACCAGCCCCAGGGGTCATCAAAATTAACATATACACTACTTTTCTAGATGAAACTGGATAGAGTGGAATGGTCCTTCATAGAAAAAGTTATGACCGAGCTGGGTTTCTCATCTGAATTTTTTTTTTGCGAGGAGGTTTCTCATCTGAATTTGTGGCGTTGATAAACAAATGCATGTGCACAGTTCAGTTCAGGTTCAAGATCAATAATTCATGTACAGATACAGTTGTACCGGGTCGGGTTTTGAGGCAAGGCGACCCAATCTCTCCTTACTTATTTTTGATATGTGCGGAAGGGCTATCAGCGTTACTAAATCATGTTGAATCTACTGGTCAGATTAGGGGTATTAGAGTGGCCCCGGAGGCGCCAACGGTAAAACACCTATTATTTGAAGATGATTCTTTACTCCTCATGGAAGCTACTGAGGAAAGTGTGGAAGCGGTTAACAGTATTCTTGAGGTGTACGAGAGGGGCTCTGGCCAAACTATCAACCGTGACAAATCTGTTGTGCTTTTCAGTAAGAATACTTCAAACCAGAGGAAGTTGCACTGTCTGCACCTTTTGGGATTACAGTCCGAGGGACAACAAGGCAAGTATCTTGGTTTACCCTGCTATGTCGGAAGATCGCGCCAGAAGTGCTTCGAGTAAATCTGGGACAGAATCTGGGAATTGTTGCAAGGGTACAAGATTAAATTTTTGTCAAGGAAGGGAAAAGAAATTCTGATTAAGACTGTCGCGCAAGCAATTCCTACCTACGCCATGGCCTGTTTTGATTTGACAAAAAGTCTATGTGAGAGCATCAGCCACATGATTTGTCGGTTTTGGTGGGCGAACCAAGAGGATGAGCAAAAACACCATTGGGTCGGCTGGGAAAGAATGACACTACCAAAGGAGCAGGGCGGCCTAGGTTTTAGAGACCTACATTCCTTCAATATGGCCATGATGGCCCGTCAAGTGTGGCGACTAATCCAAGACCCGGAATCGTTGTGTGCTCGTGTCTTACGGGCGAAATATTATCCGGACGGGGATCTATTCTCAGCAAGGGCAGTTCCCGGAATAAGCTATGTATGGCGCAGTATATTGCAAGGTTTGGAGGTAGTGAAGGAGGGAATGGTTTGGCGGGTGGGGGATGGTGAGAACATTCGTATCTGGCAGGACCCGTGGCTCCCTACTGGTGCTGTCAGATTTCCAAGATCCCCTCGTTGTAACTCCCTCCTGACAAAAGTGGCTGAGCTAATTGACCCGCTCATGAATTCTTGGGACTCATAGCTCGTTAGGCAAACCTTCAATGAGGAGGAAGCACAAGTGATCTTACAAATCCCTCTTTTTGAACACCATGAGGACTTTGTTGCTTGGCAATTCGATAATAAAGGGGTGTTCTCTGTCAGGTCGGCCTACAGGATCCATGTGGAACTACAACAGCGTCAAAGTCCACGGCAACGAGGAGAGAATTCTGATGGGATAGAGGAGGATCAGAGGGTGTGGCGACAAGTCTGGAAGATCAGGTGCCCAGGGAAGGTCCATCACTTTTTGTGGCGGTTCGCGCAAAATAGCCACCCAATGCTGAGAAACGTAGAACGGATTGGGGTGGAACTGGATACGACCTGTGTTGTGTGCCATAGATTGCATGAAGATGGTGGGCACCTGTTTTTGGGTTGCAAGGAAGTGAAGAGGATGTGGAGGGCCTGTGACATGGAGGGGACTAGACTAAATCTGCTTGCCTGTTCATCACCACGACGGCTCCTGACTTGCGTTTTCGCCCTGCCGGAAAATGAGAAGTTAGGAGTCATTTGTCTCCTTTGGCTTTGGTGGACGGAAAGGAACAAGGCAAATCACAACCAGACCAGGGCCACAGTGCAAGAATTCTGCTTCCTCCTGGCAAAAAACATCTCTGAATGGAAGGAATTCTGTGCTTCACCAGCGAAGGGATCATTGCGGGAACGGCCATGGTGGACCAAACCTGCGGTCGACCTCATAAAGGTAAACATTGACGGAGCTTTTGATCAGACTTCGAAACAAGCGGGGTGGGGATGCGTTGGACGGGATCATACGGGTGATGTCCTCCTTGCTGCAACCGGCAGCCTAGCAAACATCAGTGAGCCTTTACATGCTGAAGCGGCTGGACTTTTAAATGCAGTTACACTAATAGAGAGCCATGGAATGGGACGGGTGATCTTTGAAACGGACTGTTTAGGTCTTCAGCAAGCTGTTACTACTATCATGCTGGACCGATCTTCACTTGGTACCTTATTCCGAGAGATCAAGTATCGCCTGCAGCTTGCGTTCGTTGGCTGGGTAACCTTCCAAACTTTGTAACCGTTGCAGTGACCGCCGACTTGGTCGGTCCGACGTGATTAATGGAATGCTCGGTGTTCCAGTTAAAAAAAAAAGAAACCAGCGATAAACATCATATACATTATACGTGACTCTTCATTTAAGGTAGAAATAAAACATTATATACAAACACACATATATCATACCCATAAACTGAAGTACACGTCCTATTAAAGAAAAATTGAAGAGTTCGGATCACCGGATCAGGGAAGTGCAACTTCACTCGCTCGCTGCCGCTCCAGTGCACAGCACGTGCCGCTTTTAGTACGGCACATTTTCTTCTTCTCCTTCTTCCCCAAGATTCCATCCATGCCGTAGGACGAGGAGGCTAGGCCAGCAGGCCTAGAGAAGCATCTTCGTACTCCTGATTGGACCTGAGCTGCGGGGTGGGGCCACCAGCCATAGGCCGTTCGGCGGCGCGGTTGGCCGGAACCTGGAGCCCCGTCACGAGCTAGCGGGACGCGTGCGTCAGCGACTCGGCGGCCTTTTCGCTTCGCCAGTAGTAATACCGAACCGCGTCGTCGGCTCCGTTCGCTCTCGGTCAGCAACGACCGAGCGCCAAGACAACTTTATGACCACCGCTGTAGATACTGTGAGGCGAGCGCATACGTGTCGAGATCTCAGACTCCGTGGGGCGGCATCGCGGTTGGTCAAAACGGTTGGCAGCGACCGCACACCGCACTTGAGGCTGCCTTCCGTGCGGCCGTGGGTGTATATTGGCTCTGGCCAAGCTGTCAAAAGGCACAGGACCATTGCCCAATTCACATTCACTCATCACACGGGTTCGAGTTAGACGGAGTCCAAGAAGAATTACCACTGCATGTGCAGCGCCACCAAATACAGTACATTATAATTATACAGTATAGAATAAGGAATGAGCCAGGTAATTTTGTCTGACCTGTTTTACACACTGCTACTCAATTCGACTACTGGTCAATTTTACGTTTAACCCACCAATGAACCACTCCACAAGATAACACACACATAAATTTAAACAAACATTAAGACACAGATGATAAATCTACTACTTTGTCGCCCCCTTTTTTTCTATATCGAATGATGATATATGTACAGGTTTTCACGGCGAGTAGATCCTTCCTGCAGGTCATGGGATTAGCGGCGATCCATCCATCCATCAATTTGACGGCCAAGATATGTAGCTGGCTGGTGCCAGGAACTGTGCGTAGCTAGGCTTGTGCTTTCACAGAGTACAGCAGCTCCTGGACGTTGGGAGGGACACGGTACATACAGATCATTAGGATGCCGAAGCAATGGGGAAAAGAAGCGGTTAAACAGGCAGTCAATTCAGAGGTAGGATTACCAGGTCCCCAACACCAGAGGCAAGCTTAGGGTAAAGCTCTGAAAGCGAATTATCCTCCTTGAGCCTTTCCAGGCCGTCGAGCAGCTCCGGTTTTGCCTCGTCGTCTGCGCTGGTGTCTTCGGTTTTAAGCGACCCGTTCATGGAGTTCTTCCTGAAGTATATCTCCACCTCTGCGGCTTGCCGTGACAGCTGAAGAGCAACAAACTGAAACGACGCAGAAACAGGGTAAGCAGGGTCTTCGCTTATTCATTTCGATCTATGCCCACCAAAGTCGTGTCACATTACAAACGGCAAGTGTGTGGAGGCAAGTGATCAGTGATTACCTGGCATAGGTGGCTAACAGAGAATGTTGGCTGGCAGCTGAGATAGGACTTTTCCAGTTTAGGCATGCTTTGTCCATCAAGCGGAGTTAGAGCGAGGTACAGGTTGAACTGCACAACAGAACAGACATATTCAGCAAACCTAATGGACGTAAACCACGGGCCACTGCTTGTACAAGATTGGCCTGGCCCAGGTGGCCATGTATGTGCATGTGCTGATGTTTTATATTGCCTGTGCAACACTACAAAACACACCAGAATAACACGATACGGATAACAGGACGGATCCAGCCTTTTAGAATGTTTAGTACTAATCTGAATCTTCCAAAGCATAAGTACGAAATAGCAACTCAGATTATTTTTTCGAAGAGAAACTGTAAATTTAAAATGTCGGCGATCTGTTGTTACCTTAGTATCAAATTCATCAGCATTACGGAGATGATCCACCAACTTGGCAACACGCCCACCCTTGATCATCCTTCCACTGGAGCCACCGGCACTGCCATGTCGAGTTTGACTGCGGGTGCCATTTTTGCCCCAGGCAAGCATCTCTCCCCGCAGTGGAGAAGTGGCCAAGATATCTCTGGCACCTCCCAAATCATCATTCTCCTCGTAGCTGCTATCAACACTGCCAATATTCTTAGCAGGGGATGATCGTGGCACAGGCCACCTCCGAGCTCTTTTCATCTTGACATCTGGTGAACGATCATCAACAGAAGACGATTCTTTGCTGCCATCATTGCCATTTTCTTCTCTCTCGTCGTCATCAATGTCAGTTGGGGCATTATCAGGAGAGCTAGTCCGTCCTCTCTTCTTTGTCCGCATACTCCCACGGGTCTTTCTTGTAGAAGCTATTGCTTTTGCATTGGAGCGCTTCTTCACAAGTGCTTCTGTTTGTCTTCGAAATGTTTCAGCAATGGAATCTTGAATCTTTCATGAGAAATACAGCAAATGTCAACAACAAGAAGACAAATACGGAATGACCAGGGCAGATAATTTCATTTCCCGCCAGACATAGACAGACAAATAAACCAACCTTTTTGTTGCGAGTCTTCTCTTCTTCACCAAAAGCAAGTTCCTGACGTATCAAGCAAATTAGAATCAGTGGCAGGTACTACAACAAAAGCTAGATAAACAAGAGTGACAAGACAATTAAGTGTGGCAACTGGAGAAATTATGCATCACCTCTTCCTCGTACTTGTCAATGTCTGGATATAAAGCTAGAATTAAAGCGTCAAAATTAGGATCATCCCTCAAGGAACGTCTGCTCTTGCAGTGGGTGCGGCATGCAGGGCATTCATTATTTCTGCAAAAAACACCACAGCACTTATATTGTCATTGAAATAAAGTATATATTTGGATTTTTCAAAGCCCCAATCAGGTTGGGCTATACATTTTTTAAAATGACACTGTAGACAAATAACGCAAGGGATCATACCCAAGCCGCATGGATTTATCAATGCAGTCCCTACAAAACCGGTGCAAACACTCCATAACCGTTCTTGTTTTCCGGATAATGCCTGCAACAGAGGACCATAAGAGAAGCAAATTCTCAGATATCACAGTTTGAACAGACATTCTACCTAGTTTCTTGTATAAAACTCATCCTAGCTTCTTGATGATGTGGACAGTCCCAACATGCATACTTGAATAACAGAAACATGTGAGCTTTGATGAATGTGCTAGCTTCAACATTGGTAGTAAATAATCACCAAAAGATGTACAGAACACATTATCCTGCTTTAATTACAACTATTACAAGCAATGCTGTCAACACAGAAATCATGAAAACTAAACAGAGTTGCTATCTCTGAATTTGAAAGCAAGTTGACAAGGTTACCTAAGCATATAGGGCACTGCACTTCCTTCCGTATATCCATCAATTTCACCAGTATAAACCTGCATGAGAAAACAATACTGTTTAGCTACCAGTTTCGCTAACGAGAAAGTCAACTCTTCCATTACCAATTGGCATTTTCAATTACTGATTAACAACTTTTCGAACACACAGAAGTGTTCCATGGCATTATTTTTCTTTTTTCAAAGAAATGTGTAGTATAAAGAACATAACGTTCAGGTGTTCACAGTGGGACTACAGGAAACAACGGAAAAAATGGAACCATTAGCACCTTGGGACAACTTGAACACTGGAAAGTCATATTTGACAGGCAGAAGAAGAGTTGATTTGATTCTATTTACCAGCTGAGAAATCTAAGCAGTATCAACAAAATCCAAACGACATGCAATACGTGGTCAACAAAAACAATGTCTAAATAATTATCTGGATCAAAGGGGATCAAATGTGACAAGGTGTGCAGAGTATCTAGTGAACAAAATGCTTTCCTGACAGGAAACTGCACTGCTCCTACAGCAACAGAGGGGTTGATTTGCACCTCGCATCAGCAGCGAGAAAAGATTCATAGAAGCATCCGTGCATTTCAGTACCGAGGAAAGATTCATAGAACAGCTGATGGAAGGTAAAGCATAATGCTATCACGAGAATAAGAACGCATTTGCATAAAACTGAGTTAAGACACCTAAACAGTGTAAGACCTATCGCAGTCATGGGGGTCAGGACAGCAACAGTAGAAGCAGATAGATATTCAGAGCACGACAGGCCAAGTCATGTCCAAGACACTGCAGGAAACACGAAGAGGCTCCCAATACAGACGAAGGTGGCACCTGCTACAAAACTGAGAAAATCCACTGGAAGATCTTACATGCGCTGGATGAGCTTGAATAGTGTTTGCCATAAGAACATGGTGTCTCCATAGAACAGAACCATTCGACATGATGAACACGGGTGCACGGGTGAGAGGCTGGCCAGGAGCTCACACGGGTCTGAGCACGGCAAGATCATTCAGAAGGTCAGGCTAGTAGCAGCAAAGAGCCGGGACGGAAGAGTTGGCCGTGGCCGCACACGATTCAGAAGCAACAGAAACAGGGAATTCTTCCCGTAGATAGCTGAACCACGACGAACATGACCGCCGGTTCAGATGTGGCTGGCGACTCCGGGGTAACAGCTTGGATATGCGGCGATCGACCCTGGATGCCGCCCCCAGCATTTGGCGTCGCGAGCACGGCGCCTCCGCTGAGCCGTGTGACGAAAGCATGCATGCTACAGAAAGATCCCATGACTCGGCGGTGACGGGGGCGCTCGCGGCGGCGCGGGGCGGACGAAGCGGGCGGCGCCTGCGCCTAACGACGAGGACGACTCGTGGTGGGCCGCCGCCGCCACCACGAGAAACCCGAGCCAGCATACGAAGCACGACACCACGAAGATCCCATGGCGACAGGAGCGCTGAGCCCGACGAGGTGAGACGATGCGGCCGCCGGTGGTGCCGCCGGCCCGGCGGGACTCCCCCGACGATGACCTCCGGTACCACCCCGGCGAAGCGAAGCTAGCGTACGGGGACGCGGCGTGACGACGACGGGAAATCGGCAACGGATGCGAGAGGAGGAGGAGGAGATGGGAAGGGGCGGGGAGGGGAGGGAGGAGGGGCGTCGACGGCCCACTTACTCGTCCACGTCGGCGGCGTCGCTCTCCGACGACGGGCTGTCGTCGGCGTCCTCGTCGTCCCCGCCGCTGCCGCCGCCCTCCTCGTGCTCATCCTCCTGCTTCTGCTGCTTCCGCCGCTGCTGCTCCTCGTCCTCGTCGTCCTCCCCCGCATCGGAATCTGCAGAGCCCGTGAAACACGCAAGCCAGTCAGCGACCCCGGCGCCGAAACAGAGGACGCGATGCGCGCATCGCGTGGGACGGCGGGAGATGAGTCGGCGGCGCGCGTCGCTCGAAGCGGAGCTCTCACCGCCACCGCCACCGTCCTTGGCCAGCTCCGCGGAGCCCCCGTTGGGCGCTCCGCCCTCCGTGCCGGAGCCGGCGGCCCCGGCGGCAGCGGCAGCGGCAGCCTCCTCCTCCTCCTGGACGTGGGCGTCGTCCGCGTCGGGCGACGGGTGCGGGCGCTTCTGCGCGGGCATTCCGTCCGGCCGGCCGCCCTCCCCGCTCGTCGGCGCGGCGCTTGGAGAGGACGGGCGCGTGCGGGCGGGCGGGCGAGTGAGAGGGAGGGAGGAGGCAGGAGGTGGGTGGAAGCGGCTCGAGTCGAGGGGGAGGCGGAGAGCGAGAGGAAAAGAAAGGCGAGGCGAGGCGAGGCAGGGGACGGGGGGTGGGGGTGGTGCCTGCCCTCCCCTGTGCTGCGTCGCGTGTAACTTTGGGTTGGTGCGCGTGGCCGCCCCGCCCCGACCCGCCCCGGCCCGGCCCGGCCCGCTCCGGGACAAAATTTTAACTTGCGGCTTGCGTACGGTAGGAAAAATAAAGACCGGGGAGGAGGAGGACGGGCTCGACCCCGTCGTCTCCGGCGAGCCGGTCCGTCGGTGAGGTTTTTGGGGTCAACGGCGGACGGCGGCCGCCACGCACGCGCTGAGCCGGAGGGATTTTCCGGGGAGGAGGCGCGGGCTGCATTTGCATACGGGACGTGCGTCGCGTACGTGGGCTTGCCCGATGCGGGAAGGTGGTGATGATTGGGAGTGGTACTCGGCTGCGTTGACTAATGCATCGGTGCGAGTTGTGTTCTTCGGCGTGTGGCTACGGGTACGAGGACTATTCGCCTTGTTCCATCCAAGTGAATGTCGATCTAGTATTGGAAGAGAAGAAAAAGGCCTTCGATTAAACTAAGGATACAGTCATCCTGCCAGGTGACGGCTTGTGTTATCAGCAAAACCCTCGCTTGAAATGTTATCACTAGAGTGCAATTATAGCAATGCATTTCTCTCCACGATTTCCCGTATTTAGAGACCATATTTCTCTTCTGATTTCCTGCAAGGGAAACTAAATTCGTGGTCATGAGTGCTTCGATCGAAGCGGCGGGGTTGTATATCCAGGCCTACAACCGAGTGAGCCTCGTGTCGCTTGTTTCTCATGCGTGCGTCGCGTGATATATACGTCTGCATGGTTGGATTACTTTGGGCGCGGCGGATCCTGAAAGGCTCCCTGGTTGTCTGTCAAGGCGTTACGATGGATATGCACCATGTCGTGTAGTACTATTATGTGCAGTGGTAGGGCGGAACATAGAAATGTGAAATGTGCAAACCAAGGGTGGAACTGTGGGCTATATGGATTAAACCCATTTTATTTTGCCATTTTCGCTAATTTCTCAAAGCTTTTGGTCTATGCTCTTGGCTGAAGCCGGGGTTGTCGTGGATCTTGATCCACTGATTACGTGAAAATATTATGTGGTTACTTGCGCTACTAGGGTATGAGGGATTGGATATTCACAAAGCATGCCACACAAGTTCAACCCGGATTCACGCTTTATTTCATATGTTTGGAGTTGATGGACACACGAGGCCTTTCTCTTGCCGTTTTTGGTATTCACCTTTTACTAAGTTTCTAAATTTGAAGGTTCTACCGATAGTTTGGATTTAGTTTACAAGCTCTCTTATTTAAAAAATGTAAAAAAAAATCCAACTTAAATTTGACCATTTGGGTATTTTTTTAATTTGTCATTAGAGAGGAGTAGTTTTCTCTTATTGTTAGTTCTCGTATTGTTAGTGATATTCATACCTATGTTATTCTTTACAAGATGTACATGCATTAACAAAAAGAACTAACGCCACGGCTAGAGAGAAGGATGCCATAGAGGAACCGCAAGTCATCGCAATTTTATAAAAGCGACAAATAAATTACTGACAATTAGATTAAAATCATTATAGACAATCATGTGGTTTCACTGTAGCTAAATATCCAGCCAAGATGGAAAAAAGAACTCGTCGACACGTTTAAAAAGAAGTGTACAAGCCAAGGACTTTGATATTGTACACTTCAGTACATATGTTTTCTTTATTTTTAGAATTATATAAAGGTGCTTGTGGAGTTCAAAATTTAGAAAAACGGATTCCATATATAAATATTAAATTGGTGTACGTAGTTTTTAGAAGTTTTGCGGAAACATGCGTCGACTTGTGGTCTACCCTAAAAAAAACATGAGATATTTAGCAACATTAAAGCCATTTTATAACCAAAATTCTTAACTTTTTTGTCTAAATTGTTAAATCGTTTGATCTACGGTCAGGATTGCAGCCAAAGTTTTTTTGTGAATACGCAAAGCTTGCGTATCATTGCATTGATAGAAGGAATAGAATCGGTACAGATAGGAGTACAACACATGACACGAACGCAGACAGGCGTAAACATGGTGTCCGGAGCAGAGAGACAAGGGATGCTCGGCTCGAATGGAAAATAGAACACAGCTAAACCAACCAAGCCCGACCCAAGGGCGGCAATGTCGAACCAACAAGAGCAGCAACATCTCCAAAACCAAAATAGGGGACACCGCGAGCGAACAAGATAGCGCCTTCAAGGAGGACCACGCCGAGACACCGTCGCCATCCGGTCCGGAGGAACCAGACCTAGAGTTTTCCCTGAGCTCGAAGAGGGGCGCAACCACGGGCCTTGACAGCGCATCCAAGAAGGAAACGACATCCGCAGACACCTTCGCTGCCAACATCGGCAAGCCGAGCAGGGATTTCTCCCTGGCCTGAGGCTGAGGCTGAGCAGGGATTTCTCCCTGCCCTGAAGTTGAGCAATCCCATAGCCACCGTCTCTAGAAACGAAGATGAGGAAGCCAATGCCGGTCGACGCCACCATGTCGGAGGGGGCTGGCGGGCTGCATCTGCCGTCAGAGGGTGGCACCTCCTCCGACCCCATGAGCATTGGATCTGGCAAAAGGGGAGGTTTTGATGCATACAAGGTAGGGCAGGTGGCGAAGCAAAACACGAGGGGGTTGGGCGACGATGAATAGCAACGCCGGCAAGCTAGGACTGGAGGGACGTAGATCCTAGCTGTCGCGGCCATAGCCGTCGGGGCGTCGGGGAGCCACGCGAGCTGGAAGGAATGCAACTACTGGGTCACTGAGGCCGGAGCCACCCGGCAGAGGATGCCAGCAGCCATGGACACCGGAGGGACGCGGGTCCAAGATCGCCAGGGCCGGAGCAGTGCCAACAAGTACTCGTCTTGAGGGACTTCATGACTACCACTACCATTGTAGTCTTGTCGCCAACCACCTGAGCCGTCAGCGTGGCACGGGGAAGAGGAAGGGCTGCCGGTGATGAAGGAGGCTGCCTGCAGGAAGACAGGCTGCGAGCACCTCCGCCGCCGACCGCAATACCCGCAACCAACCCAGGGCTAGAAGCACCAGGCAGAGTTGGGCTACTCGAAGGGAGGGGAGGACTGCTGGGGACGGCGTTCAGTGGCCGTGGCCAGGACGCCGCGCCCGCCACCAGATCGGCAGAGACCTGCGGCAGCTGGGAGGGGGCGCCCGCGCATGAGCTCGAGGACGTGGTGACGGGGGGGAGCGTGCGGGAGACGAATCTGCCCTGCTGTCGCCTTCCCGGGACGCGGCGCGGCCTCGCCGGCCGGCCTCCGGCGTCTGCGCAGCGAAAGCGGGGCGGGGGTGAGCGTCCCGGCGACGATGGTGGATCTGAGGAAGGCGGGCGGGGTGCGGAGGCGCGTGGGGGTGCGAAGGAATGGATCTGCCCCGCCGCCGCCATCCCGGGGTGCGGCGCAGCTTCGCCGGCCGGCCCTCCAGCGGCAGGGGCGGGCAGAGTGGCGGCTTCCCGATGGCGACGGATGTGGTTACCCCCATGTCACCAGGGGAGACGCGGGGGAGGGGGCCTTAACCCCACATTGATTATGTTATTATGTGGTTACTTGCATACTAGGGTCTGAGTAGTTATATCTTCACGAAGCATGCCACATAAGTTTGACCCACATTAGCACTTTGCTCCATCCCTTTGGAGTTGATATGACTATGAGGCCTTCACTGGGAGCTTTTGGTATTTACTTTACACGATTTAGTTCATAAATTTGAAGTTTCTAGTGATAGTTTGGATTTAGTTTAGATGCTCTCTTATTTGGAAATTTATAAATCCATTTTAAGCTTTCTAATGTGGTTATCTTTCCTACTTATAAAGAGAGTTGATGGTGAGTTCATATGTGGTCCCAATAAATTTCACAAATAAATAATACGCTCCTACCCACATGTGAAACTAGCAACCTTCCAACTCATACGTAAGACCTAGCATGAATAAACAAATATAATACTAAATTCATGTGAGAACACACTTGTAACATACAAAACTAACAAAATAGAGTACAACTCAATATCATGATCTTGGGTTTACTTTACGTAACCAACAATTTTTCTAGTTATATACAATAGCATAAGAGAACAATTTTTCTAGTTATATACAATAGCCATCTCCAAATGCTCCTGTGGGATGACTTCTCTTACTCTTCCACATTAGTTTTTGCTTACGTGGCACATTGTTTTATTAATGGGGATAAAGAATCATCTCTTATCATAAATACGGTCTCGTAGCACAATCCAAGAAAAAGATTGTTGGATATCATTTTCACGTTCTAATTGGACTCACATAGTCTTAATTTAAGTGAAATCTAATGTATTAAATATTTAACCTATATAAGATATAGCTCGTTAAAATGGCCATTCTAAAATCTATCATCTCCTAAGAGAACAAGTGAAGAAATAACACAATGTGTGTGGCCTAAGTTGAGTAATTATAGGTTGTTCCAAAACTCACATGCAACACAAGAAGAGTTGAATCCATTCAATTGTGTGCCGATTCTAACTGTATCACTACCAGAAGTTAAACATTCAAGCAACTCAAAACCTTGTCAGTTTTTGGCTTATCGACCAAAACACATGTGGCGAGAATTTCTACCCCCCTCCATTATTTTGGTTGACATGCTCTGTTACTATATTATTTAAAATATCCTTTTATAGTATGCAACGCAAACTTGAGCCCTCCCATGAAGGGCTTTCCTGCGTATATTATGCTCTAAAAGTACAACAGAAGGACCAAAATCCCTCAGTTTTAGATATAACATCTGATATTAGAAAATTTATAGTGAAGTCCAAAAGGTACACATGTGCGAAGCCATCACATGCGCCTTTCATTTAAATTATGGGTTTTGTATTATACATGAAATGGTGGCTAAGTAAGTTGGAATTGTTCCAAAACAAGTTACTGTGGCGAATTCTATAACGAAGCCTAAGGCCCCCTTTGTTTGGGCTACATATTCCTGAGAGTCACTTTGCTATGGATTCTTGAGAATCATTTGTGGCTCTGGATCCCTGAGAATTAGAATCTGGCTGTTTGCTTACCTTGTTGTTTGTCAGCTTAAGAGTTGTGGGTGTTGTGAAATGTCAGTAACGCCCTCGACTGTTGACTATGATGTGTATATGCAGATTAAAGCACAAGTTATCTGTTTTGACTTGATAAAGTGAGAACTAGCACAAAAAACACAATATATAGAATATATTGTTCGAGAAATGACACGATGGTATGAATATTTCATCCGAAACATGCATATGAAACGTAACATCCAAAAAAAGAATCAACCCTCATATAGTCTTCCATACGAAATATATCATCCGTATATCGACCAACCATCATAATCTTACATACGTGCACATATCATCCAAAATATGTACTAACCATCATATATAGTCTTACATGCGTACACATATCATCCAAAATATGCACCAATCATCATAGTCTCATCAAGTAATATGCGAAACTATACTTGATCCACCATCAATCCATCAACAAATTCCTCACAAGTTGTTTTCATGGTCGCATCATCGCCAACCACAATATTGGACACATGCCCTGTGGGTAGGGGTTGTAAATTCCCTGGAATGTAGTTCTCACCACGATCACATTTGTCAAACTCCAAGTCTCTCAAATTGCTTCCTCTAATGCAATTATGAAGTGCCATGCATGCAATGATGATTCACGCTTGCTTCCCAGGAGGGTAACTTGGCATTTTTTGTAAAATATGCCATTTCATCTTCCAGACACCAAATGAACACTCGATAACATTGCGTAGAGATGAATGTGCAAAGCTAAATGTTTCTTTTTTCTCATACGGTGGGAGACCTTGGGAAATTCTTGCACATGGAGGTTTTTCCCTTTGTATGTTTCTTGTTCCTTTCAAGCCATATGTGTATACAAGTGTAAGATGCAACTTATCAAAACAAGGCTTATACATCCTGAACATGTTATAGCAATCTTGTGGAGTACTCAAGTTCTCGTAACCCACTGTTGTCCGGTCTTCATATTGTTAAAGAAACAACGATTTTCAAACTTTGCAAACAACTTGGTTGCTATGAAGTACTCATCACTTGCTTCATCTACTCCACATGCCACAACTTCTTCCATTATCTTTTCAATTTTAGCAGCAACACTATTCTTATGTGAGTTCATTCCATCATATTCACTAATCAAGTGGTGAACCATGTGCTTGAAATCCCTTTTAACATGATCCTTTTTAGAGTTGCCATCTATCTTCCCTGGCTCTTTCTTTGCCTTCTTGGCTTGGGTAGTCTGTAGTTCTTCCTCCTCGGTTTCATCATCTTCAAGATCTTCATGCTCTCAAGCTCGCATCATATAACTTTCTCCAATAACATTGATAATCCCATACATGACACTCATTTACTCCAAATTTTCAGGACCACATTTACAAAATTGCAAGAAGTCCTTGTTCTCCTGAATAAATAAATCGTTTGGCACTTGTCAACAAAAAAATTCTACCGCAATATTAGCCACAACACAATTTGATATTATGAGCATGACTTACTTCACCGGATTTTTTTCACCATTCATCATCAGTGACCACGGTGTTCGTTTCATCATTCCAACCAAGTCTAGTAGATGTATTCTTTAGGATCAGCCAATCCCTATAAGTCGGAACATCAAGCAAAAAATACGTTTTTTGGGACTGAACAATTACCTTCTCCTCACAAGTAGGAGATGGGGTAGAGTTGGTACATTGATAAGGGCAATTTACATATATTTCGCATAGCAAAGTGTGCCTATTAATAAATCTGAAAATTAGCACAAGTACTAACTATGGTACATATGTGAAATCTAACGGGAGTTCAACCTAATAATCAGAAGTTCGTACACCAGAACACTGACATATCCGAAATATGAAGAGGAGATATACACCATGAAGTGAAGAATTTATTTTTTGGGAGAGAAAAATATCACCTCGTCCTCACACGGGTAGGGGACGGGGCAGGGCAGGTGTAGTCAGGGGCCAAGGGGGAACTCCAGCACGGTGCAAGCAACTTCAATGGTGCAGGCAGAGAACAGGGGAGCCGATGGAGCTAGGGGACGACACATCTGGAGCTAGCGGGCGGCGGCACAGAGGAACTTTGGTGGACAAAGTTTGTTGGGGGCAGAGGGGCCTGGATCCGCATGCTGTGATGGCAATGGGACCGGCGAAGGTGACAACAGCCAGAGTCCTAGAGAGCCATCACCTCTCTCTGCCTCTGTTCGATTGTTGTGAGAACGAAAGCAGAGGAGACCCTGTCGGTGCGAATAGGTTGGGTTGAGGACGCGATGGCATTTTCATCGTAATAATGGGAAGAAGTTGGCCTAAATCTGAAAAGGGGGTAAGTGGCAGCTCGGAAATCAGCAAAATCATTGATTCTGGCTTCTGGGCGCCTCCAGCGCATTTTCTAAAATTGATTCTACAAATCCGAGGCAGGAATCTGACTATTTGTTTGACAATCCGATTTTGGATGGGCTAGAATCCGAAAATCACTATATGTAGCCCAAAAGGAGGCCACCTAAGTATGTTGCCGCTTCCTAAGCGGCAAAAGAGGGTATTGGATCATATAGCTCATTCATGAACTTAGCATGGTTCCAAAAAGGCTTTGGTCAATGGAATACTATTGAAGGTAGTTGCTCCATAGCTCAGTCTGAGGAATCAAGGTTCGACCAGTGATTCATATATATACAAAGCCAAGTCCACACAAATTATGAATTTTGAGAAAGCGTGAAAACGCGAGAATGTGCAAAGGTACACACAAACATGAGGTTGTTAGATCCTTCAGACAAAGACTATACTACAAGCAAATCATATTTTACACCGGTATGCCACATGTGTGAAGTGCATTAGCATTGACTAGATTATTGACTCTAGTGCAAGTGGGAGTTTGTAGGAGATATGCCCTAGAGGCAATAATAACATTTATTATTTATTTCTGAGTTCCTAATTACATTTTATATTCTTTGTTATAACTGCAATGGTCCTTCAGTCTGTATATCCATAAAGTCTTGGAGGAAAACCCGTATGCATGTGTGGAATAGTAAACGGTAAATGTATTCCTAGTCATGCCTTTAAGACTAGCTCAAGTGTTGCATGATGATCACATTTTCCTGATCATGTGAATGTCTATGCCAACAACTTTGAGGACCCAATGTTAGAAGAACACTTGCATTGAATCAACCCAAATTGATGATTATGCTATGAGATACATTTGTCACAAGTTAATGGTCAACAATATAGAGAAAGTTAACGTTTGCATAATTCCTTAGACCATGAGAGTATTGTTGCTTTCCTATTAACTGACCCGGTCGATGATTTGGTGTAGGCTGCTGAAGATAACAAGACAAAGCCTGAAGACAGCAAGGCAACCCCAATATTTCTCTCTAATAAATCCAGTGAAGGTAATATGGCAATAACTCTTGATTAATCTGTTCAGTTTCCCCTCTAATTTAGGTTATGATGCATTAGTCGAGACACTCTCTACTGACAGGGATACAAGCCTACCAAAATCGCCATATGAATCTATTTAGTTTCCTCTTTCTCGAATCCAACAGAAAAGATGTACGTTGGTGAACCAATTAGTGGCTGACGCAATGCTGGAAATCATGGAGGAATCAAAGGTGCACATTCTTGCGCAACAACAACTGATCGATGATTTTAGTGAGAGTATAGCAAAGAAAAAAGAACTTGATGACATCTTATGGGCATCATCCGTGTTGAGGTTGCAGATCGTTAAGCTCTCTTTATTTATTTGCACTGGCATCATTCTTTGATTGCCCAGTGCATGTAATTTCTTGTAACATATGTTTTGATGTGCTACGTTTTTCCTTGCATGCTGTATATTTGCTTATCGTGGCTCGCACTCCAGCGTTCTGGGTCGAAAGCTCAACTAGCATCAAACAAGCCAAAATATGCAATGAAATTAATAACTAGAACAAAGCAACATGGGCCCTTTATCGAGAGGAATGACTCACTGCCCATAATGGGCCACGTGATGGGCTCAAGTTACTAGCTGGGCCAAAATTGGCTTGGGCCTTTGATGGACCCGATTTGCCGCTATCCATAAATGGTCCGCTGGGCCAAAATCAATGTAGGATAATTGGGCTACAGCCATGCAGGAACTTTAGCGGGTCCAATTAGTTGACGGGTTGTTAATAGGGCGAAAGCTCGATTGGGCCACAATAATTGGAACAAGCCAATGGGCCATTACTAGACCTAAAATAGACCTCAGGTAATGCTTGACCCATTTCCATATCGGGCCGGCCAAAATCCAAGCGGGCCATAAGTGGGTCGATAAACAACATGAGCTGTTAACACTACTGGAAACAACGAATTTGCCATCAATCAGATCTTTGTCGTCTGCTAGTGGACGGCAAAGAAGGTCTCTGCCGTCTGCTTCCAAAAAAACGGACGGCAAAGAATAGGCTGACGACAAAGACCCTATTTGCCATCAGCCAATTCTTTTTCGTCCGCTGGCGGATGGCAAAGAGATGGGCAGGGCCCATTGGAGGTCCAAACCCTGACGGCCCACCAACCCCACCTCTTTGCCGTCTACTAGCGGACGACAAAGATTTAACTATGTAATGGCCGTTCCCCCGCCTCCTCTCTCTCTGTCTTCTCTCTCTCCCTAACCCCACCGCGCCGTCAGTCAAATCGCTCCCGACCCCCACCGCGCCCCGATCGCACACCACCACCCCACACCCCGCCGTCGCCCCCAATCGCCTCCCATCCCCGACCACACTGCGCCCCGGCCCGCCGCCCGCTGCCACGTCGCTCCGCCCCCCTCGCCGCTCCTGCACGCCGCCCCGCCACCCCAGAACACCGCCCCACCCCACCGCACGGCTCCACCGACGCCCCACCGCTCCAGGCCGGCCGACGCCCCCTGGCCCCGGCCGCCCTGGCGCCCCCCTGCCCCGCCGCTCCGACCCGCTGGCATCGGCCTCCTCCACCTCCCCCACTCTGGTGAGCCCCCTCCCCCTCTTTTTTCAGTAGTTTAGGTTTTATCTGGGTTTTTAGGTCTAGGTTTAGATTTAGTTTAGTTTATGTTTAGTTTATTTTAGTTTAGTTTAGATTTAGTTTGGTTTAGGTTTAGTTTTCTGTTTTTTAGGTTTAGGTTTATATTTAGTTTAGTTTAGGTTTAGTTAAGAAGAAAGAAGAAAGATGAAAAAAAAGAAAATAAGAAGAAGAAGAAGAAGAAGAAGAAGAGAAGGTTAGGGGTGCGTCGGCGCTGACGGAACCGGGACGAGGTTAGGGGTGTGTCGGCGCCGACGGAACCGGATCGAGGTTAGGGGTGCCGACGGAACAGTGGTGTTCGACAGGACCACCGAGGGGGCGAGGGGTCGATGGTCGAGGATCTTTCGAGTGCTGACCGACTGGTGTCATAGCTTAAGATGAGGACGTCCCCGAGCTAAAGGTCATGAGCATGGGTGAACTGCTTCCATCCGTGCATGAATAATAGATGGAAGCAGTTCGCCAGCGCTGATGACCTTCAGCTGGGGCACGTCCGCATCTTAATATACGACAATAGCCGCACCATGCTCACAGTGAAGGTGTTCGACATGACCACTGAGCGGGCGAGGGGTCGAGGGTCTAGGGGTCGATGGTCGAGGATCTTCTGGTCCGAGTGTTGACCGACTAGTGTCGTAGCTTAAGACGAGGACGTCCTTGAGCTGAAGGTCATGAGCATGGGTGAACTGCTTCCATCCGTGCACAAATAATGGATGGAAGCAGTTCACCAGCGCTGATGACCTTCAGCTCGGGCACGACCGCATCTTAAGATACAACAACAGCCGCACCATGCTCATAGTGAAGGTGTTCGAGAGGACCATCGAGGGGGCGAGGGGTCGAGGGTCTAGGGGTCGATGGTCGAGGATCTTCCGGTCCGAGTGTTGACCGACTGGTGTCGTAGCTTAAGATGAGCACGTCCCTGAGCTGAAGGTCATGAGCGTGGGTGAACTGCTTCCATCCATGCATGAATAATGGATGGAAGCAGTTCACCAGCGCTGATGACCTTCAGCTCGGGCACGTCCGCATCTTAAGATACGGCAACAGCCGCACCATGCTCACAGTGAAGGTGTTCGACAGGACCACCGAGGGGGCGAGGGGTCGAGGGTCTAGGGGTCGATGGCCGAGGATCTTCCGGTCCGAGTGCTGACCGACTGGTGTTGTAGCTTAAGATGAGCATGTCCCCGAGTTGAAGGTCATGAGACTGGGTGAACTGCTTCCATCTGTGCACGAATAACGGATGGAAGCAGTTCGCCCGCGCTGATGACCTTCAGCTCGGGCACGTCTGCATCTTAAGCTATGACAACAGTCACACCACGCTCGCAGTGAAGGTGTTCGACAAGACCGCCGAGGGGCCGAGGGTCGAGGATTGCTGAGGGGTCAGGGGTCGAGGGTCACCGAGGGGTCAAGGGTCGCCGAGGGGTTGAAACTTGAAACACCCAAACTGACTCATGAGTTAATATACATTTTATTATTCATGTCGGTATTCAATTTTTTATGTTGCACTAATTCTGTTTACTCTTCTGTCATGACAGGTGTTGAAAGATGGTGGGCGTTGGTGTCAGCATCCTGGGAACGGGGGTCCCCAGACTTGCCTGCATGTGGCCCATGGCGTGGCTCCACCAGCGGCCCTGTGCGGCCCATCTTCATCAGCGAACACTCAAGACCCTCGCGAGGGGCTAAAGCATCGCGAGGCGGATGATGCAAGACCTCCTCGGGGGCGGCCTCACCAGGCTGGCTCGCGAGGGGCAGAGAGATCAAGGTGGGGGGCACCTCGCGAGGTCCTTGTGATGCAAGCCATGACGACCAAGGCCAGGCGGGCGCCAGCATGCGCAGTGTACTCGTTTCCTCTTTGGTGCTAAAGAGGCAAGCGCAGGCGAGGAATCTTGTTGAGGATATCACTACTGGGCGTAAACCGGCCTATCTGGGCCGGGTTAACTTCTTCAGTAGTTAACTATGTTGAAACCCAAGAAGGCAGATGAGGGCTCAAGGCCCATAGTCGGTTCAAGGCCTGTAGCCGTAAACCGGCGTTGGTATGTAACTTGTATTGTAAGTTAGGAATAAGTAGAGACCAAACCAGACACATCTATGAGCCGGTATTGGGAATCTGTGAACCGACGGGCGTCACCCGTGTATATAAGGGGACGACCCGGCGGCGGTTCAGACAACAGACAACAACTTGAGACTTAGGCGAAGCTTGTTTTCTCCCTAGTCATCAAAACCCCATCAATTCCATCACAACTAGACGTAGGCTTTTACCTTCATCAAAGGGGCCGAACTAGTATAAACTCTCTTGCGTCCCTGTGTCCGCTTTAACCCATTCAAGCTAACCCGTCGCTATGGCTCCACGACTAAGTCCTTTCTCTAGGACATCTGCCATGACAAAACCACGACAGTTGGCGCCCACCGTGGGGCTATCGCACGATGGTTTCAAGTTCTTGGAGGGCCGCTTTGAAGGACTCAAGGGCTACGCTGTGGGCCGGATGACTAAGAGTTGTCGCGGCAAGCTCTACATCGATGATGCAGGCTGGGGCCCCGAGGCCGGCTCAGTTGAGTACGGGTACCGGGTCCCCTTTGGTGGCATACACGTTTTCATCGGCAAGATCGGAGAACCGGGCCCTGAGCCGGATATTTGCACCGACCTCATCGAAACGGCTCAGCGTGCGTGATCCGCCCGGGTTAAACTGGCCGTGAAGCGTGCCTTCGTGGGAGTCATCCATGGAGGAAGTTATGAGGATGGATCGGAATCTCGCGGCGAGACCGTCGTTTATTCCGGCGACGAGTCATCAACCGGAGAAACCGAATCTCTATATCAGCTACAAGATGGCCGGATTGGGGGCTGTTCCGATGGCGACAGTATTCTGGACCCCTCTGATCAACCCAACCGAGTTGGAATATTCATGGCCGGCACACAAGCAGCGCTTCATTCTTCGACCGCTGCGCCAGTAACCTCCAGTTCAGTAGCGGCGACAGCTACCCGGGCAGGAAGCTCTGCACGCCCGCCGGCTCAAGTTCTATCAGATCTATTTGATGCATTGGCTGCTCTTATGGCAGAAGCTAATCCGGCGGATCAGGAAGTCCACAACGCAGAGATTGCAAAGGTGAAGGAACAGATCTCCCAGGCCAAGGCAGACCTGGCAGCTGAGAATGCCAGGATGACCACAGAGCGGGCCTCTTTAGACACACAAGCCTACAGGCTCATGTTGGACCAGAACGCGTCGTATGAAGTCATGAGGAGGAAGTACCGATCCCGTTTTCCTTCGGTTTTCGAGGCAAGAGACCTTTTCAACACCCCAGGAGCAGGAACCAGTAATCCGCTAGAGGGGAACCGGGCGGAAGCTCCTGGGACCGGTGCGCCGGTTCAGCCCCGTCTGATGGATCTGCCTCGTCAAAACACTGTTATACCTCAGGCTGTTTCAACACCTCCGGGTCACTACTCCAACCCAATGGACAATCTTGTTGCCGCTGCTGCACGGCTGGAGGCCATTCCAATTGAAGGCGACTCACCGCAGGCGATAGAGACGCGACGGGTCAAGGAGCTTCTTAGGACAGCTTTAGACCAACAGGAAGCATACTCATACAGCCGCGACCGGATCCACTCGACCCCTCGCCCAAGCCGGAGCTATAGCAGGCGTATGGATGAACCGGCAGTGTCAAGCAATGAACGACGTGGAGCACCCCGCGGCAACAACCCGGCGGGTGGTGCTGATAATGCTCAGGAGGTGGTGGACCGGGCCCGAGCACGCAGGGAGGCCGAGTTAGCCGCACAGTATCAGGCTTGGCAGCTTACGCCGGTTCGTCCAACTATCTCGGTCGAACCCGGTGTTACTTCTAGTTCTTTGGGGGTGCCTTTCCTTGTCCCCGCTTTACGCAATGTGCGCCTGCCCAAGGATTTCAAGGGCCCGCGCAAGGTACCAAATTACATGGCGGATCAACCCCCAGAGACGTGGGTGGAGAGCTATGAGATGGCCATGGAGATGCTTGATGTGGATGATGCGGCATGTGCGAAGTACTTCACCATGATGCTTGAAGGAACGGCCCACACTTGGTTAAAAAGCTTACCGGCCAACTCTATCAGTTCATGGGCCCAATTACGAGCCCGGTTTATCAGTAATTTCAAGGATACATGTAAGCAGCCTATGTCGATAGTGGACTTAGCTGCCTGTGTCCAGGAGGAAGGAGAATCAACGACTCATTGGGTGCGCCGGGTCTCACAAGTGTTGCATTCATCAGACCGCATCAACGCTGACACCGCAGTCTTGACCCTAGAAGGCAATTGCCGGTTTGGGCCCCTAAAGCTAAAGTTGGGACGGATGAAGCGCCATTGCACTGACATGGGGACCCTCATGGCTGCTTTGGTAAAGTATGCTGATTTTGATAGTACCAAGGATCCCGAATCTGATGATGACAAGACAGGGAAGGGAAAGAGGAACAACAACTCCAAAGGTCAGCAGCATCACTTGGCAGACAATGGTGGCGGAGGCAAGCGTAAAGCGGATGGTAACATGGACTTTGTGGTTAATACCAACGTGCAGGACAAGGGCCAACGACGCAAGGGTAAACCGTCAAATCGCAGTGGGGGACCCAACCCTAACCCGGACCGCCTAAATTATCTACTGAGCCAGCCCTGTCCAAGACATGGGACGAAGGAGGTGCCAGCAAACCACCTTTGGAAGGATTGCTTCATTATGCAGGAGTTCAAGAATTCTAATGCTTTCCGGTATGATCGCGGCTCCGGCGGTGGCTCAGGATCCGGGCCGGGTTACGGTGGAGGAAATTCCGGTTCAGGATTTAATGGTAATCCGGGCGGACATAATAATCAAAATAATCAGAACAACCAGGGTGGTTACAACCAGCAACAGCAACAGTTAGGTTACCAGAGCAACCCAAAGCAGTTGAATAGTGGGCAGTACCATGTCTTCACCACTAGTTTGGACAAGCGAGACCGGAAGGTTCAGAGGCGGGTAGTCAACTCTGTTGAACCGGCCGTGCCCCGTTATTTACGCTGGTCTGAACAGCCAATCATATGGAGCAGAGAGGATCACCCTCCCCAGGTTGATAATCCGGGTCAGTTGGCTCTGGTGGTGGCGCCTCAGGTGGGAGGTTACAAGTTCACCAAAGTGCTCATGGATGGAGGGAGCAGCATTAATATCTTGTACTATGAGACCTTCCGTCGTATGGGACTAACAGATAAAAATCTCAAACCATCTAATACGGTGTTCCACAGTGTGGTACCTGGCAAGTCAGCATATCCTGTTGGTAAGATAGCTCTGGAAGTGGCCTTTGGAGATGATCATGATTCCAGGTCGGAAACATTAACGTTTGAAGTGGTGAAAATCCAATGTCCATATCACGCCCTGTTTGGGCGACCGGCCTACGCCAAGTTTATGGCACGGCCCTGTTATGTGTATTTGCAGCTCAAAATGCCGGGTCACAAGGGGACAATAACGGTTCACAGAAGCCGTAAAATCGCTTTGGAGTGCGAGGAAGGAGATGCGGCCTACGCAGAGTCGGTTTGTGCCACCGAGGAGCTGAAGTATTATAAGGACAATGTTGATCCGACGGACATGACTCCATTAAAGAAGCCAACTACGGAGCATGATCCGGCCCTGGAGTTCAAATCGGCAGCAGAAACTAAGCTTGTTGACTTCGTACCTGGCGATTCGTCCAAGCAGTTCAGCATCAGTGCCAACTTGGATCCGAAATAGGTAAGTGCGCTCATGGAGTTCATCCATGAGAATCGGGACATTTTTGCATGGAAACCCTCTGACATGCCAGGTGTACCGAGGCAACTCGCCGAGCACACCCTTAATGTGGATCCTAAATACAAACCGGTGAAACAGTTCCTCCGCCGGTTTAACGAAGAAAGAGGCGATTGGAGAAGAGGTAGCCAGGCTCTTAGCAGCTGGCTTTATTGTTGAAGTTTTTCACCCTGAGTGGCTTGCCAATCCGGTGCTGGTCCTTAAGAAAAATGGCACCTGGCGCATGTGTGTGGATTATACAGATCTTAATAAGGCTTGTCCAGTAGATCCTTTTGCCCTCCCCCGTATTGATCAAATTATTGATGCTACGGCGGGTTGCGAGCGTTTAAGTTTTTTGGATGCATATTCTGGCTATCATCAGATCAAAATGGCAGTTAAGGACCAGGAGAAGACGACATTCATAACTCCCTTTGGAGCCTTCTGCTATGTGTCTATGCCCTTTGGGCTCAAGAGTGCCCAGGCAACTTATCAACGGTGTGTACAAAATTGTCTTCACAAGCAAATTGGCCGTAATGTACATGCTTACGTGGATGATATCGTGGTTAAGTCCAGGGAGAAGGAGACTTTGGTTGACGACTTGAAGGAAACCTTTGATAACCTGAGGACGTACAAGATGATGCTTAATCCGGCCAAGTGTGTCTTTGGTGTACCGACAGGCAAGTTATTGGGTTTTCTGGTGTCCAACAGGGGAATTGAGGCTAATCCGGAGAAGATCACAGCCATCACCTTGATACGTCTCCAACGTATCTATAATTTTTGATTGCTCCATGCTACTTTATCTACTATTTTAGGCAATACTGGGCTTTATTATCCACTTTTATATTACTTTTGGGACTAACCTATTAAACGGAGGCCCAACCCAGATTTGCTGTTTTATGCCTATTTCAGTGTTTCGAGGAAAAGGAATATCAGACGGAGTCAAAACAGAAAGAAATCAACTGGAGAAGTTATTTTTTGAAGGAAACCCACCTGATGGACTTGGACCCCACGTCAGAAGATACGGGAGGTGCTCACGAGGGTGGGGGGCGCGCCCTTCCCCCCTGGGCGCGCCCCTGCCTCGTGGGGCCCCCGTAGCTCCACCGACGTTCTCCCTGCACCCATATATACCAACGTACCCTAAAACTTCCAGAACAGAAGATAGATCGGGAGTTCCGCCGCCGCAAGCCTCCAGAACCACGAAAAACCAATCGGGACCCCTTTCCTGTACCCTGCTGGAGGGGGGATCCATCTCCGTTGGCCATCTTCATCATCCCGACACTATCCATGACGAGGAGGGAGTAGTTCACCCTCGGGGTTGAGGGTATGTACCAGTAGCTATGTGTTTGATCTCTCTCTCTCTCGTGTTCTTGATTTGGCACGATCTTGATGTATCGCGAGCTTTGCTATTATATTTGGATCCTATGATGTTTCTTCCCCCCTCTTCTCTCTTGTAACGAATTGAGTTTCCCCTTTGGAGTAATCTTATCAGATTGAGTCTTTAAAGATTTGAGAACACTTGATGTATGTCTTGCCGTGGATATCTGTGGTGACAATGGGATACCGCGTGCCACTTGATGTATGTTAAGGTGACCAACTTGCGGGTTCATGAACCTATGCATAGGGGTTGGCACACGTTTTCGTCGTGATTCTCCGGTAGATCTTTGGGGCACTATTTGAAGTACTTTTATGTTGGTTGGATAAATCTGAGATTGTGTGATGCATATCGTATAATCATGCCCACGGATACTTGAGGTGACAATGGAGTATCTAGGTGACATTAGGGTTTTGGTTGATTTGTATCTTAAGGTGTTATTCTAGTAAAAACTCCAGGGTTGTTTGTGACACTTATAGGAATAGCCCAACGGATTGATTTGAAAGAATAACTTTGAGGTGGTTTCGTACCCTACCATAATCTCTACGTTTGTTCTCCGCTATTAGTGGCTTCGGAGTGACTCTTTGTTGCATGTTGAGGGCTCGTTATATGATCTATCTATGTTATTATTGTTGAGAGAACTTGCACTAGTGAAAGTATGAACCCTAGGCCTTGTTTCCTATCATTGCAATACCGTTTACGCTCACTTTTACCACTTGCTACCTTGCTGTTTTTATATTTTCAGTTTACAAAAACCTATATCTACTATCTATTTTGCACTTGTATCACCATCTCTTCACCGAACTAGTGCACCTATACAATTTACCATTGTATTGGGTGTGTTGGGGACACAAGAGACTCTTTGTTATTTGGTTGCAGGGTTGCTTGAGAGAGACCATCTTCATCCTACGCCTCCTACGGATTGATAAACCTTAGGTCATCCACTTGAGGGAAATTTGCTACTGTCCTACAAACCTGTGCACTTGCAGGCCCAACAACGTCTACAAGAAGAAGGTTGCGTAGTAGACATCAAGCTCTTTTCTGGCGCCATTGCCGGGGAGGCTAGGTAAGTGAAGGTATATCTTTAGATCTTGCAATCGAATCTTTTTGTTTCTTGTTTTAGCACTAGTCTAGTTTATAAAAGAAAACTACCAAAAAAATGGAATTGAGTTTGTCTCATACGCTTCACCTTTTTAATATCTTTCGTGAGTATGATGGAAAGGATAATTGTGCTCAAGTGCTAGAAGAAGAAATCTCTAAATTGTTTGGCACTAAATATGTGAATGATGAGCATGATTGCAATGTTGTTAGTATGAATTCCTTGAATATCCATGATGCTAATGATATGCAAAGCCACAAGCTTGGGGAAGCTATGTTTGATGAAGATGATATTTTTTGTCCCCCAAGCTTTGATGAGCAAATTTACTATGATGAAAGAATGCGTCCTATCTATGATGATTATTGTGATGACACGTATGCTATAAAGAATAATGATAACCATGAAACTTGTCATCTTGATCTTAATTTTCAATCACATGATAGCTATTTTGTTGAGTTTGCTCCCACTATTATTCATGAGAAGAATTTTGCTTATGTGGAGAGTAGTAAATTTTCTATGCTTGTAGATCATGAAAAGAATGCTTTAGGTGCTGGTTATATTGTTGAATTCATTCATGATGCTACTTAAAATTATTATGAGGGAGGAATATATGCTTGTAGGAATTGCAATAATATCAAGTTTCCTCTCTATGTGCTTAAATTTTTGAAGCTATGCTTGTGTTACCCTCCTATGCTAGTTGATTATTGTTCTCATAAGTTTTTTGCTCACAAATTCCCTATGCATAGGAATTGGGTTAGACTTAAATGTGCTAGTCATATTCTTCATGATGCTCTCTTTATGTTTCAATTCTCATCTTTTATGTGAGCATCATTGAAATCATAATGCCTAGCTAGGGGCATTAAACGATAAGCGCTTGTTGGGAGGCAACCCAATTTTATTTTTGTTTCTTGCTTTTTGGTTCTGTTTAGGAATAAATAATCCATCTAGCCTCTGTTTAGATGTGGTTTTATCTTTTAATTAGTGTTTGTGCCAAGTTAAACCTATTAGATCTTCTTGGAAGATAGTTATTTGATCTTGCTGTAATTTCCAGAATCTTTGCGCTCAGTGCCCGAATTGTAAAAAATCACCAGAACGTGATAAAATAGTGATTCCAATTGCTTCTGATCAATAAACAAATTTCCCAGGTCGTCTAATTTGGGTAGAATTTTTTGGGTTCCAGAAGTTTGCGTTAGTAACAGATTACTACAGACTGTTCTGTTTTTGACAGATTCTGTTTTGCGTGTGTTGTTTGCTTATTTTGATGAATCTATGGCTAGTAAAATAGTTTATAAACCATAGAGAAGTTGGAATACAGTAGGTTTAACACCAATACAAATAAAGAACAAGTTCACTACAGTACCTTAAAGTAGTCTTTTGTTTTCTTTCTCTAACGGAGCTCACGAGATTTCTATTGAGTTTTGTGTTGTGAAGTTTTCAAGTTTTGGGTGAATTCTTTTGATGGATTATGGAACAAGGAGTGGCAAGAGCCTAAGCTTGGGGATGCCCATGGCACCCCCAAGATAATCCAAGGACACCAAAAAGTCAAAGCTTGGGGATGCCCCGGAAGGCATCCCCTCTTTTGTCCACTTCCATCGGTAATTTACTTGGAGCTATATTTTTATTCACCACATGATATGTGTTTTGCTTGGAGCGTCTTGTATTATTTGTGTCTTTGCTTGTTAGTCTACCACAATCATCCTTGCTGTACACACCTTTTGAGAGAGCCATGC